>NC_142088.1:8388278-8539672 GCF_054644295.1 Miniopterus natalensis | reverse complement strand
GGATACTAGCCACAAAATAAACTTTGTTGCATAATTAGGACTTTGAAATTTTTTACCATAATTAAGTATGAAGATTTGAGATAATACCATGTCAAAATGTACATTTCTTAATTTTCCACTTTCACAAGTTGTAGTTGAAACGTGGCAGAAAAAAATCTTCAAATAATTCATTATAACTATGTCACTGATGTACAGGTTTTATGAAAACCAAAATGTTTTTGAGAGAAAGGGAAACACAAAATTATTTAAAAAGCACTCAAACAATAAAGAATTCAGCCCAAAAGCAAGATAAATTCAAAAGACAAAAATCAATAACCTTTATATACACATTCATTGGTAAAAGAATAGTAGAGAAACTCCTATTAACCATATCAACTAAAAAAAAAACACAAAAAAAAACACCCCAAAAAACCCCAACAACTTGGGAATAAATTTAACATGAAACATGCAATACCTTAGAGGAAAACCAAAATTTTCCTGAAAGGCACAGAGTTGATTTGGACCAAAGAAAACATTCTCTGTCTTGCATGGGATTACTCAACATTATAAATTAGTCAGTTCTCCCAATAAAAATACCAAGACATTGCTTACAGAGTTAGACAAGTAGAAATAAAGCTCCTATGGAAAAAATAAGCATGCATGGGACTAGCCCTGTTAGACACTAACATGTACTATAAAGTCTTTACAACTGAAGCAGCACAGACCCGTCACAGGAGCAGACGGACCAGTGGAATGGCATATTAAGTCTAGGACTGGAACCAGGTACATGTGGAACTTTGTGACAAAGCTGGACTGTCCACTGAGGCAGACAGGCTTTTTCAATAAATGGTGTTAGAACAGATTTACCTTTTGGGAAAAGATAAAATTAGGTTCATAGTTCATACCACATATGAGAGTAAACTCCACAGGAATCAGGTGGGAAATGGAGAAAAAAAAAAAAAAAAAGGGAAGGGAGGGAGGGAAGAAAGGAGGGAGGGAGAAGGGAGGGAAGGAGGGAGAGAGAAATGAGACAGAAAGCAGAGAGGGAGAGAGAGAAACCATCGAAGTACTAGAAGAAAACATACCTAAATTCCTCTTTAACCTGTCTATAGGGGAGGGTTTTCTAGTAAGAGCCAGAATCAATAAAAACACACATATATATTAAATAACACACGTCACATGTGGTACACGGCTATGTTTCAGTGCTTGTAAAACGGAAAGTTCCCTAGTTCAGAACTCTCCCTGCTCTAGTCTTGGGACATAACTTGTATTTCCATAGTGAGCAAAACACTGAAGAAATTCATTGTCTTAGAATACGGCCAACATAAAAATCTAAATATGCTTCCTCCGGACTGGGTTAGTTCAAAACCAAATTCAGTGTGGTCACAAGGAAAACCTAAGAGAACTTTGGAGGGGAGGTGGGGGCAGGAAGGTGGAGGAAGTCGGAAGAAAGGCAAGGAGACCATGACCATTGGCTACGGGCTCTGAGCACCCTCCCGGGACAGTGACGCCACTTGTTCCCGAAGCAGCTCCTCTGCACCAATGCCTTGTGTCCACATTACTCCTCCTGCTTGGGGTGGGGCTGGGGTGCTCTGCTGTGGCCCCCAGATGAGGAATGAAGGGTCCAGGGGCCCACTCCTCAAGCTACTGTTGCTGGGTAACAAGCCACTCCACAACTTAGTCACTTACAACCACCATTTTATTTTGTTCACATTTTTGGGGTGTCAGGGACTCGGAAGACTCCCATGGGCAGCCCTCCTGCCACTGCCGCCACTTGTCGCCTGGATGTGTAGCCATCTGCGAGCTCAGCCGGGCTGGACACCCAAGACGGTGCATGTCTACAGCTGGCGGTTAATGCTGGCTGTCAGCTGGGGCCTCAGCTCAGCTGCGCTGGGCTCAGCGGCAGCTGGAACCCCATGGACAAACAGGTGGAAGGGGCACGGCATTTTCCGGTCTAACCTGAGGTTGCAGTGTCACTCCTCACTTCTGCCATAGTCTAGTAGTGAGTCAGTAAGGTTGGCCCAGACTCAGGGGGAGAAAACAAATCCCACCCCTCAAGAAGGCAGTGTAAGAATTTGCAGAAACAGTTCAAAACCAGCATAGCCCCCAAAGTGGACTTGTCTTAAAGTAAGTCTCACGATGATCAGACACCCGGAACCAGTGGTTGATGTTTGAGGAAAACAAGAAACATCTCATGTCCCTTGTGTACTTATCCTCTGCAACCTGTCTCTAGAACTTGGTCTTCCACGGGGTTGGCAGCTGTGAGGGTTTCGTGTACAGGAATGGCATGATCGGAGTTGTGTTTTAACAAGGGTGTTGAGATCCAGCTGATGGGACAGGGACAGGATCAGGGGGACTGGTCAGGAGGCCACTAGAGCAATCCAGTTGAGGGCGGGCTGGACCATGGCTAACTGCAGTCGAATGGTGAGAAGTGTTCTGGGATGCAGGTGAAGGCAGGGCCGATGGGCTTGCACCGGGTTTGTGTCTGCAAGCTCGCCTATGTTCTCAGCACACAGCTGCAACATGGGATTCATTCGAAGGATTTCACAGATGTGACTCCTGAAGCAAAAGTTATCAGAGGTCACATCTGACCATAAAACACAAGAAATACAAAAGTACAGTAATAACTTGGAAATAAAGTCCCAAATTACTTGTGTAAAAAATTATTTTTACATAAGCAAGTCCAGAAATGAACCAATTTCGGTTTGACCACATGCTTTCCCTCTCCCTTTCTTCCCCTTTTTGTGCCGCACGGGGTCAATTCAACCAGATGTGCCTACTTATTTATAGAAGTTGCTCCCCAATAGTTCCTCTAACTCCAGGTAACAGCTTAATGAAGTGCACATCACACACCTTTTTTGCATACTCAGCCTAATGTGACATTGTCAAAGGGTGGGGAGACCATGCCAAGGTGTGTGCTCCAATCTGTTAATAGCTGAAGCACAGAAAATACTTAGAGAATCTAAGTGCTAATAAAGCCTTTAAGGATTCAGCAGATCTCGTGTGATGGGCACTGAGGACACAGACGTAGAGGCTGGTCCCTGCCTGTCAGAGCACCAGGCTGGAGCCAGAGCTGGCTATTACCATGCACGTTGTCAACTCTCTTGATGGGAGTCAAAGCATGTGGTGGGTCCAGAAGAATGGTTTGAATAAACTTGCAATTGTTCAAATACAGTTTTCCTTTCTGTGACTTAAAGTATCGTGAATTCAACAAACTGCCATCAGGCAAATTTTGTCATCACAGGATTAACTGAAAGAATTCACAGCTATTGAGATATCTGGTTGTTTCCCATTCTCTTATCAAAACTTAATGTTATACTTATTTAATAAGGGAATGATACCTGTAATTCTGAAATATTAAAATCATGTGACTGTTTTGTGACTAGTTGGGCTTGATTTTCATGGTAGAGTCTATAGGCTATTGGCTATTCTTAAATGTTATAGGAATAGATGACAATCCCTGTTACACAGGTAACTTTAAGTAACAGTCTCTTAGGAGTGTTATAGGTTTAACAGCCATACTTTTTAAAAATTTTATTCAGAATTATCTACACCTATTTTTTAAAAAATCTTTACTGTTGAGAGGGACATTTATAACAGCCATACTTTAGAAGAGTGATTTCTTAAGTTATTTCAAATTCATTAGCTTGATTTTGGGATGACTCTATATTCTTTACTGTGCATTAACATTAACCTAGTTGAGATAAAAATTCACTTTCTAATAAAATTTTTGTAACAGTTCCAAAATGACTTAAAAATAGTAGAGTATCCTAAAGTACGGATTAAGGATCACTGCTCTTTAGAATGCATGGGAAACAAATGATTGGAGTTATATCACCATAAAAGTCACCTATCAGTGCCACCATTGGTTCCTGACCCCAGGAAAAAAACAAAATCGAGTTCTAAGGCCCCTCTCTTGATCTTAAACTCTAGGGTGCAGGAAAATCTGTCATATTGCCATTGCTAATGGTATAAGGAAATTCCTATGACTTTATCTTTCTCCAGAATGTCAAATTCAGGATCCAAAATTTCTTCAAATATGGAGATACCAGATGGGAACTAGAAGAAGGAACATGGGCTTTGAGGTCAGACGGACCTGAGTTTGAATCTTCGGCTTCCCATTGGGGTCTGACCTGGGAAGTTCTCCCTTAGGCTCCATTTCTATACTTCAAATGATGAGACTGAACTCAAGAAGGTGGTCCCAGCATGTGCTGCTCAGCTTTCATGAGAGACCCATGGATCAACATGAATGCGCTTCGTAAGACACGGTCCGCATGTGTGGCGAGAGGACTGAGCGAGAGGCCGACGTGTGGTCAGGGAGCCGCGGGCTGAGGCGGGGAAGGACGCCGAGACTCAGGGGCCTGCCTTACCCGCCCAGGATGTCTTCACAAACGGGTGGCAACTAGGTGGCACTAAAGGGGAAGGCCAGAAACGAGAACCCGCTGGGGTGTTTCCACTTTGCAAGTGACACAAGACCAGCTGACCTCAAGCACCCCGGCGAGGGGACATCAGGCCTCGGCGTCACCCAGCCCACCTCTCTTCCTCTGCCTCCTTGAAACAGCCTTCGAGGGACGACTTGGCTTTTCTCTAGACGGTCCCTCAGAAACTGACTGGGGTCTGCTCGGCAGGTAAAACTCTCATTGTAAATTAATAAACAGGAATTCCATAAAATAAGGCACTGAGATATGCCTCTTCATCACCTATTCAAAGGAACAAATTCAGTTGTTGGCAATGGTGTGAAGATATTAGCAGTAAGAATTAAAAAAACTTACACAATATGCGTATTCTTTGACCTAGCAATCCCAACTTCTAAGAACTTATCCTAAGAAAATAATTGAGCGAAGATGAACATACAAGAATGCTGAGTTTAGTACTCTTACGTAGTGTTTTAATTAAAACTATAAATATCCTAGAAACATATAATCTAATTTCAACATGGGATTTGTGAAACTGATGATGGTTTAGCCACATAATCGAACAACGGATTACTGCTGTCCAGGCTAGATTATGCTGTGGGTAACACACACACCCCCCTACCTCAGTGGACTAACACAACAAAGATTTATTTTTTCCTGATGCAAATTCCACTGCAGGTCCAGGGAAGCTGGGTTCCATGGGATGGGTCAGTGTCCTACTTCACCGGGTGCTTCCGTGACCGCCGTGGCTGAATCTCTCACCCACAATAAATGCTTCTGCGTGTACTCCACCGGCTAAAGCAAGTCACCTGGCCTGACCTACCCGCAAAGAGTGGGAGACTGGTGATCCCAGTTAGTGCACAGCAGAGCCACTGTCCCCTGCCACAGTGCAGAGCTACAGGTGCTAAGTGGAGCTCTGTTTTCTGGCAAGGCAAGCTATCCATAACGTATGAAGTGGGGGAAAAGCATGGCCCCATTAAAAATATATCCTATGAGCCTGTGTTGCACATGTATACATGCATTTAGAAAGACACTGGAAGGAAACACAGCGTAAGTTTAACTGTTTTCTCTGGGTAGCAGGACTAAAGATTTTTTAAAAAATCCTTTAAATATTTTTTTGGTATTGTCTTTTTATTGTGCTTTTCTTTTTATTATAATAAACATTATTTTGAGGTTGAGAGAAAATAAAGCTACATCTCTTTAATAGCGTAGTACACTGCCATTCGGTTTCCAAACCAACCTCTTACCAGTTAGGCCAAGGAATCACTTCTCCTAGGTCAGAACCACCGTGTTTACTGACAAAACAGCTGTGAGGGGGGGACGGGGCACAGATCTGGTGTCTCTTCACAGCTCAGTGCACCCAGAGCCTGGACATGCTGAGCCACCTGACCGCAGGGTTTCACAAACTCCAAGAGAGACACCACCGCCCCCTCCCCCCGTGACACACTCGCTGCGCACTAGCACATTAAGGCAGGTGGTATGAGGAAGGCATGTGCTTTCACGTCAGACAGACAGACAGACAGAACCTTCTTGGTTTTCTCATCTGTAAACCGGGGACAATAATGAAGGGCTGGCTGAAGCGTTGACAGGTGCAGCACGCAGCACACAGGGGGCGCTACACACACGGTAGCTGCCCTCACTGCCCTGTGTCCAGAACAAATGTAACAAGAGCTAAATTAAGCAACAGAGTAACAAGCAAGGGGTATTTTATTGTACACATTTTCTCAACCCCCGCCCCCCCCCCCCCAAAAAACAGAACCCACAAACAGGAGCAAAGGACAGAGTTTTTTAGCTCTCTGGGAGCCGCAGGGCACAGCATCTTATAGAAACACAGCTAGTACAGGGACAAAATGTACTAACACTCCTTGCCCTGCCTCCCCAGTCAAAAAAGGCTACAGAGAAAAACACTTTAAATCATATATTCTAATACAAATGTGTCGCACAGTTAAACTTCAACTTACTCAAAGAGTTCACTGTATAATCAGCTGCAGAAAATAGAGTAGGCATTTGTAATCTGCTTGTAATTAATAAATATAGCATGTATTACTCATTTGTTAAACCTCGCATTTATAATGAGCAGATGTTTTGTCATTAATAGTAACTGGTTTCTTATATTTTAAGGGACACCAGATCCAGTAACGGAAGTAGAAAGTAATTTAAAGAAAACCGATTTTAGAAAATAGCTCCTTGGGTGTGAGCCACTATGGAGTTTATTACATACTTAGGGCAGTTTCAACAGTTTAAAGATGTGGACACTAACAACCTGAATTCTTTACAGGGAGAAAACAGTGACACCGTCTAGAGAAACATGTTTTGCTCAGATCTGCTAGGAGCAGGACTGGACGAGGGGATGGCGAACAGAGATATACAATGAAATGCATGATGTTTCCACCTAATGTGATAGGGGCATTTCCGTCACTTGCACTAATAAAGGGCAATTTAAAAACATGTTTAAAATGAAGAATTGGCATTTTCTTATCCTCTATATTCTAGAGCTAAACATAAGGATCTTCTCTAACATTCAGTACTCCTGTTTGTACAAATGAGCGCGAGTATTCAGGAATGGAGAAACCGGTAAATGTTACTTGATGAACTATCTTAAATGACCCACTTAAGAGTAACAGAGTCAAAGGAAGGCAAGAACTATAAGCCTAGCTGTACTTTCCTTTTGGGCCCAGTGAGTAAAATGGAAAAGATAATTTTTTCCCACCTCTGGAGAAAATATGACCCCATTTGCTACTTAGGGTGTGACAGAGGAGACGAGGCTGCCATGTACGTTTTCACACAGAAAAATGCTAACAGGCTCTGGTGGAGAGAAACTATATGGAAACATCGTCTTTCCTTTTCTGATGCCACACTCCAATTCTTCCAGAAATATGCATTTCCTCCTTGATTTAATTAGCTTAACCCCTTAGAAGGCGCTATCACCACCTCACAGTCTCTATGGAGCACTGAGGTCTTCATTCAAAGTATTTTAAAATAAAGAGAAATCTGAAAGCTGTGGCATATTCTCCGGCAGATGATCTGTTCAGTCTAACACAGACATTAGAAAACCACATTTTACAGAATAAAACATTTTACAAAACCCCAGTTCAGCACTCTTCATTGTGAAGGAATCGGTCGTGTTCGACTTTCCTTCTCGGACTTCACAGACTCCCCAGGATAGCACCTTTGTGTGGGCTGAACCTCGACTGAACCCACGTCAACCGTGCCATGGAAAAGTTAACATTGCTCTGTTTTCCTTCCAGAATGTATTAGTAATGTACATTGTGCAGAAAGCCTAGGAAAAGTTTTTTAAAGGAAACATTTTTTTCAGGTGATATAATACAAAAATTACAAGGACAAACACACCCTTCAGTCTTATTTCTGAAGTCAACGTTCAATGCAGATGGTTCAACAGGAGGTGCCTGAGCTCCTTCCCTTCCCTTAGTATTTGTGTCCCTCGGCCATGAAGACATTTCAGTTTTACTGCCTATCAACCGTTACGGTACCTCTTAGCTGCTGTTAAAAAAAGATTGAGTCCCTTAGTTGTATTACACAGAATGACATGTGGTCTTGATATGATCCCAACACAGTAACACAGTAGTGAGTCTACCAATATCCCTCAGTAGGACTAACAAAAACACTGTTGCTATTTTTAAATTTACCCTTAAAAAAAAGTAGGCCTCTCTCCATTCACTTCCATAGTCCTAAAGTAACATACATGTATTATTGTTAAAAACAAATGATAAATATCTGAATATTAAAAGTTGGCTTCCCTACCCAACCTCTTACCCCATCCTAGTACTAAGTTGGCCAAAACCCTTTCAAACACCATTTGATACAATAGATTTTTGCCAGTTGTTAGGAAAGCAATGTATAAGTTGGGAATTACTGTGCAGGACCTGGTTAACCATTACTGCTCTGGGTTCCCAGCTTCCTCCTATGAAATATTTAATAATATTAGTTACAACTACAAGTCAACATTGTTTAAAAAGCCTTGGAGTTCTTGTCTGAGGCATATATTGAATTGCTCCAATATCACGGGGGCTCCTCTTGGATCTAGAAACAGAATGTGTCCGTTGGGAGGACTGCGCAGGCTGTCCCAGGGAACAGTGATCATTCCCCACCACACGAGTGCTGGTAGCTGGGTTTTCCATCGGTCGTCACTAACTGCAATGACAGACAATCAGGCGGCTTGTGTGACTCCTGTGGTAAGGGCATGTGTCCTCGGAGCACGTGGGGGGAGGGAAGATCGTGGACCGCCTCGGTTAACAGAGAAATTTCACAAGCCTCTCACAGCCACCAGGAGGATCGCCCAGGGCTTGCTGACGGGCAGGAGGAACACGTGGGGAGTCAAGCACTAGGTGCAGACAACGTCGCCGGAGAGAACGGAGCCTTGAGCAGGTCTGTCAGGCCCACAAAGCACGGCCACGTCCTGCCCGCGCAGGAGCAGGACGCTCCGGGACCCTAAGTTCCTCCTGCACCCCCGAGGCCCTCCCCGTCCCACAGCCGAGCCCCAGGGGGCCCAGCAGGTCGAGGGGAAGCATGTGTGCTCGCGGCTGCTGTAGGAACATTCTAGGCCTTAACTCTTTAGTTCAGTGTTTTCCTCTAAGACTCCCACTGGCTGGATTAATCTCGGCCACGCCAGCCCACCGTTTGCGAGGAAGTTTCGATGGAGGAATTCCATTGCTCCTGGAACCACTATAGATGAGACTTTTCCCCATTTGTCCCCACAGTAGGTCCACAAATGCCCCAAAAAACACCTTTACATTTTTTTCTTTTGGAAAGTGTTGATCTGTGTTTAAGTGGCTACTGTGCGTCCACGTGCCGGGGACCATGGCGCCACAGGGAGGGCGGCGTTGGTCCGGCCGCCGCTGGGAAGCGCAGAGCTCGCCAGCTCCCGGGTCAGTGTGGAGAGAAGCCCGTCGCCAGGCTGCAGCCCACCACGGGCGTCATGTCCCACACCTGCAAGAAAGGAGAGCCCGCGGGCAGCCGGTCACCTGGGCCGCCGAGCGCCAGCGCGGGCACGAAAGCGGGGGCTGGAGAGGGGCCAAGGCCTCGCTCCCCCACTTCCTCCCACTGCCACGCCGCCTCGGGGTCACGCAGTGATGACACGCTGAGCGTAAGGGAAGCTGACGCAGGATCTAGACACCTGAAAAGGACGGCGTAAGGATGTTCTACTATAATTTAATTTTATTCCAAGAAAGTCCATGGGAAAAAGCCCATGTTTTTTAATTATGAAGTAATGTATGTCATAGTTTCACAACTCAAAAGTGGTACTAAGTATAAGACAGTTACTTTCAGTTTCTGTGTTAGTGGGAATTAATGAAAGAAAAAAAAAAAAAGTGTGGCTATTTCTTATAACTAGAAGTCTTCTGCCCGGGATGAAAGAAACATTAGCCTGGAAGGAATGACTAGAGCAAGGGATTGGCCAAGGGATCAGCTGAGATGCTAATTGGGACAATTAAGCAGGTTACCTTTACAACGCGGTCAGTCCCACAGGTCACCATCAGTCCCCTGGCAACATCCATGGACATGTGGGAGATGTTATGTTTTCCTTCATGGAAGGTTGCTAGAGAAGTCCGACTAACAGAGAAAGGAGACTGATTAGAACTCACTGACTGTACCCAGGGCCAAGGGAAACATCTTCTTAGCAACATAATGGTAATACAGTTGCCCCAGAACAACACGTGTGACTACGCGGGTCCACTAATATGCACATTTTTTCAATAAACACGTACAGTACTATAAATGTATTTTCTCTTACCTATAATTTTCTTAATAGCATTTTCTTTGCTTTAGCTTACTTTACTGTAAGAATACAATATATAATACTTACAATGTGCAAAATATGTGTTAAACAACCATTTATGTTATTAGTAAGGCTTCTGGTCAATGGTAGGCTATGAGTTGTTAGGTTCTGGGGGAGTCAAAAGTTATTTGTGGATTTTCAATTGCCAGGGGTTCAGCACCCCAAACCCCCACGTTGTTCAAGGGTCAAATATACTTATAATAATAGTGTTAAAATTTCCTCCCAAAAAACATGGCTACAGTTTGGAAAACTAACTTTATAATTGAAGGGTGAGAAAGCATGATAAACTGTAAGACTGTTTTAGAAAAGATTTATAAAGTTCCCCAAATTGTTTTTTTGTTTTTTTAGTGGAAAGGTCACATATTCCTAGACATAAAAACAAGAACCTTTCGTGCAGAAGAGAAACTGCCTCGCATGAGATCACACAGTATGGGCCACACTCACGAGAAGGCGGCAGGCTCCCAGCCCTCTCTGGCGCCCAGGGAGCAGCGCTCTGCCCTGAAGCCCACAGCCCAGCCTCCACCATGAGCTCACCGACCCACACCAGCGGTGCCCACTAGCTTTCCAACTTGGGCCTCTGCCAACGTTTGCCTATCTGCTGCTTTCAAAGATGATGCAAAGGCAAGGGAAAGAAAATGATGGTTCTGCCTTAGTGGATCTGCCTGAGTCAGGACCAAATGGGGGACAGAGAGAAATGTCTTAACACAAACAGTCATTTAAGAACAGACTGCTAGGTCAGATCTTGGTGGGAAAAACATTGGTCTCTAGAGTTTTCCCAGTAATTAAATTCCTGTGCACATGTGAGCACAGGTTAAGAGCTTCAGATGCTTTTGAAGAGAACCAGCTCAGCTACTGAATCGGTGTGCACAGGGCCTGGATCCGCACAGCACCCTGCATGACACAGGGGCCCAAGAATGTCCACTCGATGGCTGGGCTGGTCCTAGCAACATCATTCCTCACGGTGTTTGGGAGAAATCTGTCCTATGTCGTAAAGCTAGCATGGGATCCTCTCTTTGGAAATCGTTTATGAAACTGGGGAGATGCAAACAGGTGGGCAGAAGTACCCCCATGTCACTCCCCAGCTCAGACGCACAGTGAGACAGAGACACGCAGACACTCACTCCTCCTCTCTGATGGACTCGTAGCAGGAGTCACACATGCGGACCTGGAACTCGAAGCCCATGACGGGGTAGCTTGAGCGCTTGCTGCTGCACTTCCCGCAGACGGCCTGGCCGCATTTCCTGCAGTGGTGCTTCAGGGCCCGGGGAAGGAGGAAAGAGAGTTTAACGTTCGCTGCAACGCCCGGGCTTTCCCTCCAGAGCAGGGGAATGGACGGGAGTGGGGAAGACGTGCCTTGAATTATAATCATCCCAAGTTCGTGTAGCAATTAAAGCGCAAAAGGTAGCCAATCTCAGTATTTGACAAGGATTTCCAAAAAACCTTACTGTATCGGTCAAATACTGCTTTTTGTTCATTCGTATTGTCATGATGTCGACAAACATTAAAACCAAGTTGAAGTTCACTTAGGAGCCCAAATGACCAGAGATTTAGGGAAGGAAAATCTATTCCTGTGTCAAAGGAAAGCTAGGAAATAAGGTTTTAAATGTAACATGCCCTCATTAAGAAATCAGCATCCATAATCAGATGTTTTTTTGTTTCTTTTAATCTTTCAAATTGTGACTCTGGAAATAAGCTTCAAGAACACTACAAAATGTAAGTAAAATCAAAGGAAGCTTATTACCACACAAACTCTAGGCCAGCCCTTCACAGCGGCAGAAGCAGTAACAAGATGGATAAGACCAACATTCTTTTGGTTATTTACTTGCACATATTCATATTAAAACTGAGTGAGAGGCTGCCTTCAAGTCTGCTGTTGAAATATATTTACTTTTTGTAGAACTTTAGTCTTACGTACATGCCTAGTGATAAGAGCATCTTTGAAACCTACAAGCCATTTGGGACATGTTTCTTTAATTTAAAAAATAAAAAGTAGTACCTGAAACATACCTAATAAAAAATATTCCAGGTTGATTTATGTGAAATTTGGGATTAATCTAAAATTATTAGTGTCACAGTATTCCAGGGAGGGCTGAATTGTTACTTTTTGTCTGTAAAAGCATGAGGCTTGTTGGTGCTCAGTGACTAGGAAACAGTGACTTTAACAACAGTCCCAAAGTGAAAGTCTGTATCTGTTTACAAACAGGCTCTGGGTTTTCCATGTATCCCTGCTCGTCCAGTGCAGGACACCCAGTGCGACAGTTAGGTAATGGTCTTGTGGGCTCATTATTACCAGGCAAGGATGGTGACATCAAAAAAGAATGAATTAACAGCACTTATAGGGAAAAGTGTGATTCCAAAAAAAATGAGAGGTTAATTACACAAACGAGAGAATACATGGTTAACCCGGTGGTGACTCGATGCTGGCTACTCACCTGTCTCAACCCCAGTGTCTTTGTGTCCCACATCTGCTTGATGTTCCAGAAAAAGGGCTGCTCACATTTCTGGCAAGAATCACTTTCTAGCCACTGAGGAGCCTAGAGGAGACAGACACAGTCAACGTCAGCCCGGCTGCATGTTTACACTGGCTTTTCAGAAATTCTCACGACAGTTCTGGACATGGTTGAGGTCAGCATTTTAAAAAAATCCCTCACTATATTACAGCTATTGCCATACTCGATACTGTGTGTGTGTGCTGGGTAATCTTGATCGTTTTAGTAATGTTTACAGGATTGTTCAATTTTCGATCTATAGATATGAGGAAACAATTCAATTCTCACTGTGCACTCTTAGCGTTGTCTTTGTATATCTCTTCTTTTATGCCAAACTTGTTGGAAATCTTCACCAGCTGAGCAAAACCCATTTCTTGCAGAAACTGGCAAAGGGCCACTTGGGGCAGCTTGCGGATCTGAACGGTGACTAACGGGAGTTCCTCTGGGTGGGCACCAGGCCCGACAGACTTTCCAGCCCCCTTCCCAGCTCTCCCAGTGGGTGCCCCCGCCTGTGCCCCCCCCACAGCTGGCCCACAGACCTCATTCCAGCAGGGAACTCTCTACTGCTATTCTTTATGGACATTTCTTTCCCCCACACAGTGCCTGGTACACAGCAAGCGTCATGTGAGTCCAGGCAGTGTGCCAAGCACTTTACATGCCTATTTCACTTAATTTGCATCACAGGCCTAAGAGAGAGAGCGCAACATTATACCCATTTTACAGGCAAAGAAACAGTGGCTCAGAGATGAAGCAGTTGATAAATATAAAACACAGTTCAATAAATCTTTGCAGAGAAAGTCTGACTTACTCTCTAACATTAACCAATGTTACGTATGTTTCCTAACAAGTTACTCTAAGCCCTACCAAAAGATTTTCAGAAAATTCAAAAAAGGAATTAACCAGTAGACACATGATCAAGATTTCCTCTACTTGGTATTACAAGGTCACTAGAAAACTAGCAGTCATTACCTGTCCGTACCATGGGCTGCCCTTTACTATTTATAGGGTATTTATTCCCACCACTAGATTACAAGCTTCTTCCAGGCAGGGATCTTTGTGTACAGAACTTGGGAACCATAAAGTCAGGGAGTGAGTAACAGCACTACTTTTTTTAATAGCTTGAACTTCCTTCACTTTGTCTTTGTGGACATGCTAAAGATGCAGACACAGGGTTATCAGCGAGGGTCAGACTCACAGGCAGGCACGGGGAACACAAAGCAGAGGTGCCTGCGGGGGTGGGGATTCTGCATCCGCCCGCGTCTGCCGCGACAGTGCACAGCACCCTGGGCCAGCGGGGCGGCTCAGGAGGCATGGCCCGCACCGCACTGCAGCACCGACAGACCGTCACGGCGCACGTCCGCTAGGTTTCCAGCCTCTGCGGCCACTCCCTAGTCTACGGCAGGCTCAGGAATGGTTCTGCTGTCAAGTCCTCTTACTCTTGAGCCCTCTCGGGACTCGGCTCTCTCGCTCTCCACACCGCAGGCTGGGGACAGCACGTGGCAGAGGCGGGGATGCCCACGCTCGCAGAGCCGAGACGGGAAATCCTGCCTGGGCGTCATCGGACAATACCTATCAAGAGCCTTAGGAACGGACATATCCGTGGCCCAAAAGGTCTGTCTTCACAAATTCATCTACAATAAATAACTGAACACACACAATGACAGGGTGAAGAATATTCACTGCACATTATTTAAAACAGAAAAGAAGACAGACTGTTTGGACAATTAGAGTGTCTGTCTAGAGAACTGAAAGGCCTTAGGAGCCACCTCACTCGGCTGTTTCCCTTTATGGAAGAGGAACAAAGACGCAGGGAAGTTACGGCACTTTCTAAGCAAGGCCTCCCAACTAGTTAGTGGCCTAAACTAGTCAGAACTCAGGCCCCCCGAAAAGAACAGTGTCAACATGGGCTCAGTGGAACAGAACTCAGCGGGGAATGAAAGCAGGCAACAGAGAGAGATTTTCCCAGGAAAACGCGAGGCGCCCAGCTTCGCCCCTGGTGCAGTCGCCTCAGTTTCTGAAACAGGCGCACCGTGGGACCGCACAGGGCAGCTGCTCCCTGCGGGCGGGACGCTGTCTCTCGCAGTGTCCCCCCAGCGGACACTACTAGTGGACGCTCAGTCTGCGTGCACCGCCTGCTGCTGTGGAGACTCAGACGAGCAGGGATGCAGCGCAGTGATGCACGGTGCTGTCCCCACGGCGGGCACTCCGGGCCGGCAGCGTGGGGCACCGTGGAGGCAGGGTCTTGGGGACCCCCTCCATCGGCCTCGCCTGCCCTTCTCTTACCTCCTCTCTGCTCACGTCCATGTTCCACACGGCAATCCCACCATCCGAGGAACAGGACACGAGCTGCCTCGTGAGCTGAAGGTAGCACAGCGACTGCACCCGGTCACTGCGGACACACAGCACGTGTCAGTGTGTACAAACCTCCTCGTGGAGGCGCCTCCCCCCGCTAGTCAGCCTTGGCCGGTCCACCACTGCCTCTCTGGTGACAATACGGGTTCTAGTGCCAGCCACCTGCCATTCGACAGCTTGCTGTACGGAGTAACAGTTTCTACAAAACAAACGTGACTTTCAAGTCAGAAGCGAAGAAGGAGCTGTGACTCCCTCACTGGACCACAGCCATGAGGACAGTGATCGCACCCTACGCAGATTCAGGTACACACGCGCACGCGGGCACACGGGCGCTCACATGTGCACACGCCCCGGATGCCCTGGGGCCCAGCCTCCCGGGCTGCAGGCCTGTGTGGGGAATGTTCCTTGGCCGCCTTTCGTCATGGTAAAGAGCGGCGGCCTGGCCAACGGGGAAAGGGCTCCTTTTCCTTTCCAAGACTAGACGGCAAGAGCCGGAGTGTTACGCTGTAGCTCAGGCAACGCGACCGCGTGAAACAGTACTTTCCTTCTTACTGAAACACATTCTAGAACTTAAGAAAGCGAGTTAGGCGTCCAGTTCGAGGATGGCTTAGCATCACATCACACACAGCCTTCCCGGTCAGGGTCCTCGCCAGAGCTCCCCAGCCTTAGCAGGCAGTTTCAACAGGGTGCCTCCCCGGGACAGAAACGTGGGGAGCGCCCTGTGGACTAAGAAGGAAGAAAACCCTGGGCCCTCTTTTTTCCTTTTGGCTACAGAACGCCAGACACTCAGGACTAACAGAAAAGCAGCTACAAGTGGACTCAGTGAGCCCTAGCAAATGGCTGTCTTCGAAATACTAATGTTTCCCCTGCCTTCCTCAAACTTGGATTCTCTCCCCACCCCCAGGACAGCCACGCACTGGTGGCCCTGCAGCAGGAGTGTGCGGCCCTTCCTTCCGCCGATGTCCCACATGATGATGCTGTTGTCAGACGCTCCCGAGAAGAGCAACCGCTGAATGGGGTCCCACCAGAGGCAGGAGACACCACCTGGGGGTGAGGGAAGGAGGGAGAGACACAGGATTGGTTAAACACAACTCCATGTCAGGACATGCATATCTGACAACTGAAGACCCAACTAGCACAGCTGAGTCTTTCAGGAAATATGTATCTTCACTGTACAAAGGGCCATTCAACATGTCATCACGAGTCATGAGAAGACACAGCACATCCACTCTCTCGAGTCGTAAGACTAAAACCTTCAGTTGTACATCAAAGATGCACGAAAGGGCAAAGATGCTCAAATAAATGGCCCCTTGTTCTGGACCACAAAATTCTAAAACAGCTGGATATGAAGGGTTACTTCAGAAATAGCTTTAGAAAAAATTAACTATTGATATTTAATGAGAAGAGGCAGTTAGCTTTACTGGGTCACCTTATATAAGACAGCAATCTAGACTACTGCAGGCCTCTGGGGCCTTGCAGGTGGTTTTACCCCAAGTCGCCCGAGTCTGAGAAAATTCAGGGTCTCAGAGGAAAGGCCTGCAGGTATACCACACAATTACGCCGGGGAATTTAGATAAAACATCCAAGCTTCACATTTCACACTCTGCACTGGCTAAACTTATCCAATTAGACACCCTTGGGAAAATCTTTCTTTCTACAGATGTATCTTTCAACAGATCTCATCATTAGTCCATGGACTACTGCTTGCCTAGAAGAAAATGAATAGAAAGCTTAATAAAACTGAACCGGTCATACGAGCTAGTATTTTCGGTGGGTATATAGAAAATGAACGAAGCCATATTCAAAAGCAAACAACACAACTGGTTTCTCACCGAAACTTAACAGAAGTGGGGAAAGAAAATATTATGTAAAACCAGCTTCAGGATAATTTTGTGTGAATCCTGACCCTGTCTGAACCTATGCCCCACACCCTTCAGCTACAGGGCCAATAGCAGATAAACATGATCTTTCTGTATGATATACAAACACGAATGAGCAGTTACCAGAACCCACTCTATCCCTGCAACCAGAGAACGCTTACGAGCCCGCAGTCACAAGACTATGAGTCATAAACGGAAAGTGGTGTCCTCAGGGGCTGGCTTTCCTGTCCACATCTATTCTAACTCACTGATCTCTCTCCTTTTTCCTCTGCTAGGTTCCTGTCCCACAGACTTGATTTCACCTCAGTAGAATAGTTAGGCAGCATGGGGGACATTTAACTTGCTAGATTAAGATAGTTTTGGTAAAAGTCCATCATTAATTCTTTCAACAAAACCCCCTCAATCTAAATCAGATGGCCTCAGAGCTTCTAATTTGTTACCCAATGCAGCCAGCTGAGTTTTAAAACCCTTTCCTGGAGCCTCGCTGCACGGTAGAAACAATGCAATTCCACCAGACCACTCTTTTCCCTCAATCCCTACCCAGGGAGGTTTCCCAAGTAGAGCTGACCCAGCCCATACATTTCTTTTAATTGTATTGATCTACTAGGTAGGTCCTGGAAACGGACAAATTAAAAATAACAGCAGCATTCTTGCAAAGGTTTTACCATTTATAAGAAATGTAAAAGGTCTTCTGAAAGTACTTTCATTGAAAAAAGTAAACAAAGTAGAAGTACAATCCACACAGGCGATCTAGAAGGGATTCTGACAATACAAAACCCAGCTTGGCACCCACCTTCACTTAGCTTTCCCTCTGAGATCTAAATCCCGTTTGGCCAATCAAACTGAAATCTGACAGGTCACAGGGAGTCGATCATTCATGAAACCACAGAGCTGAGAACTAAGTTCGGATGCCCGACTCAGGTGGAAAACCTGTGGGTGACAACCTACCTTCATGTCCTTTGAGGGTTGTGATGACCGAGCAGGTGTTCTGCTCCAGCTTCAGCAGGGTGATCTGCCCAGAATAATCGCCAACAAAGGCATAGTGAGTGTCGAAGTCGTACCTGTGGGGACGCGGTCAAGGATCTCTACCACAGTCCACCTCAAAGTCGCAAAGCAGAAAACGGGAACTTTAAAGAGAGTCAGCACAAGCCCAGAATTCTGAGAAAGGAAACGCCCGACTGGAAATCATGCAATATGTAAAAACTGAAGGAAAAAGTGTTAGCCTGGAATCATGGGGAGAACTAATATTCAATCATTCAACAAGAATTCACTGAGCACCTGTCACTACTCTAACCAATATCCTAGAACTTGGCAATAAAAAAGGTAACAGCTGACAGAGAAGACAGACATGAGAGGCAGTCATAATCAAACTATAATAAAATACAAAAAAAGTACAACACTCAATAATGAAAAAAAGCAAGAAAGAACTGGAAGAACATGGCTGTTTATGGAATATCTCCAGAAATAATGTAAAACCGACAGCCAATGCGGACACGAATCCATCTTTCCTTTGGCCTAGATTTAGCTTGAAGCAGAGTATGGTTCCCTTTAAATTGCGGTGTTGAGTTCAATCAACCAAAAGGCAGTTATTTGGGACAGTAGTAAATTTAAATTTTAGAAATATATTAACTCATCACTTTCTCGGTGATGTTACAAACCGGTCGTTCACACACAGTAGGGTAACTACTATTTTAAGGTCAGGAGAAGCAGCGTGGGCCTGGCCCTGACCGTGTCACTGGGCCATTTTCTACCAATGCCCATGAAAAGCCCAACTCAGAACAGAAACGCTTACTTAGCACAAAACATATCTGAGTGTTTTCCCTTGCTTAATTCTAAAGAGCATGATACTATTGTTAATGCTTATTTTAAATATCTCATGCTGTACATTCATTTGTAGCAAGCACTTTTCATGAAGACTCTCAATGGGGGAAAAAGGGTTTTACTATGCCAGGTGTCCAGCTCCGAGAGCACCGCCGTGGGGCAGGGCCTGCTGCTGGCAGCCTCGACTGTGCTGTCACCAAGACGCACAGCTGCACAGCTGGCCGTGAGCAACGGCGACTCCTCGTGAAAAAGATTCCATTTACCAGTAAACAAATTTCAAAGTGGCAATTTCTTAACATCTCGGGGATGCTGAGGCACATTTGAGAGTATTATAAGAATTATGAACCCTCTCTACACACACACACACACAAAACTGTAAAACTCGTAGCCCATTTATGAACTCGGGGCCACAAGCCTTATTATATTTATATTCTATATTCTACTGCAGGGTCTGCAAACAACCGATTACTAGAAAATGAGTTCCTTTTTTTTTCTTTCTTTATATAAAAATTCTTTTCTTTCACTCTGAAATGTAAAGGAATGAAGGGGGAGGTCTGCATTAATGAGGGTTAGGTTTCCCAGACTTTGTATTAAAAACGTACAGCACTTCCCAGCAGGGAACAAGTCATTTAATAATTATTTTTAATAAACCAGCTTTATACCAAGAAAGGTAGACACAGCAATTCTTAGCCTTTACATGAAATATCGGGAATCATTCAGTCTTTGGATCTCAATTAACAATCTGTTCTTTGTTTTCTTTCTTTCCTTTTTGTATATTTTTCTGGTATCTTTTCTTTTTTCTTTTTATTTTCTTTTTAGTTTTTTCCCATTTTTTTGTTTTTGATTTCTTTTTCATTCTATTTTTTGGGTGTTTTTGTCAATTACCAATTTATAATCAGATTCAACACTAATTACTGAGACAAGGAGCCCAGAGCAGGCCTGAGGGCCCAGCCCTTCGAAGGATACTGCAAACACGAAGCCCAGGACGTGAAGACGTGCCTCCCAAGCATGTCCCCATTCTGGGTGCACATCCAGCTGACGCACTTGTCGTGACCGGTGCTGACCACCCACTCCGTGGCCAGGCTGAAGATGACTGCGGATACCCGGTTCTGATGAGCTGTAGGAACAGAAAGAAAAGGTCTGTGCCCTTCAGGAAGACGTGTGACCTTCAGAATCGAGTCTCATGGGGTGAAAGCTGAGGCTGACTTCTCAGCCAGGCTGGCCTGGGGATGCACAGCACCCCACCATGGGAACGCTTGGCCGTGAGCGGGTGTTGGATAATCTGCCCCACCCGACTCCCTCTCCCGGGCTTCCCAGGCCCTACCTCTGCCTCCCGGCGCAGCAGACAGTCAGAAGCTACACATCATTAAATGACAATGTTCAGGAGGGATTCCAGTAATAGACTAGGGAATAGATTCTTACTTTGCTCTAAAAAACCCTACCTACCAATGAGTTCCACATGGAAAGCAGCAGTCTTTTCTTAGAAAAGACTATTTTTTTACTGTCTAAAACTTCAGTGTTTTGACCCTTTAGAAAACACTGGCATTGCAAACAAGAGCAACTATAATTTTCTGTCACTAAAAAGTAGTGTAAGCGATTTGTGTGTAACTTTTTATTATTTATAAAGACAAAGTGTTGTGAAGGTCTGTATTCCAAAATGGTAGCTGAGAGTGAGGCGAGTGTTCTGTCTATGACCCGACTCCTGGAATATCCGTGTTTCCACGTTAATTATAAGCCACACTGGGGCAGTGACCTGTCTACTTCATCTGGTACAGCACCTTGCATGCAGCAGGTGTTTAGTAAGTGACCAGTCTGATGAATGAAGTCAGAGGCTACACAGAGAACCCTCTAACCTTGGTATCAGCTGTACAGGCTGCTTCAGAAGAACTGAGGAATTCTGTCTTACAGATTAATTAGAAAACACAACTCCTCCCTGGGAATATGGGCGAAAGCATGAGCAGACATTCACGGAAGATGACAAAGGGCTAACATTAAATCAGCTTAAATAATTTTTAACTTGAGAACTATTTTGACTATCAAAATGGCAAAAAGCATTTATAAAGAGTAATGTAAAGATTTAAAGAGCAGGCCCTCTCCACCACCACTCATAGGACTGCAAAATTTGCAACTGCTGGGAAAGGTTTGCAAATAAATCTAGAGCATTAAAAAACTTTTTAATGTTTGACCAGTTACTTTACTTTTATGAATTTGTCTTAAATAGAAGTAATTAGGGTCAGAGTAACAGTCAAGGATACACACACACTCTCTCTCTCTCTCTCTCTCGTATATACAGATACACGAAATATACACACTCACAGATATATATACACACACAAAAATACGTACACACTATCATATATGTTAGTGAGTGGGTATTATCAAAAAATGGAAGCATTACTCATGTTCAGAAATAGAGGAATGATTAAATTACACCTGGTACATGCAGCCACATGGCACAGTATACAACATTTTAAATGTTAATGAGCAGGAAATGATGGTAAATAGCTCCAAAGAGCTAACAGCCTCTCACATAATTGAAGTAACAAAACTAAAAAGTGAATGTGAAAACCTAATTTGGACCATAAGAGATGGTGTCCTAGTTTTGTGTGTGTAGATCTACGTGTATTATGTATGCGTGTGTGTGTGTGTGTGTGTGTGTGTGTGTGTGTGTATTATAATTACCTGGGTAGGTCCTGATAAAGTTCATTTTATTAAAATCTTCAGAAACATGAAATTCCTAAAAGGAAGCACATGCAATAAGAAAACAGCTATGGTTTTAAAAACAACAGGAACTTAACCTTCGAAACAAAGTGAAATCCAAAGTTAGCTATCACCAGACCTGGGACTGAGATGGGCTATCTAACAAGAATGCGAAATTGCACCTTTCACCAGACCTGTCCTCGGGCCATCCTTTGTTTCTGGGACCAGACTGAACAAAGAAAGTTCCGCTGACCAGCTCAGCATTTTTGTCCAGTTCTCCTTCCACAAGTGAGAACTGTGAATTCCCTCTCCCTCTAATGGCAAAGGAGGCATCTTGTTAATTTTTCTTTCTTCGTTACACCAAAAATTCCTCAAGATGATATATAAAGCAAAATTGCAAGGACCCATTACTAACAAAGATCTCAGCTCCAGTGAAAATAAAACATAGTGTATTTCAAGCAATGTAAGGGGGAAATTATACATATTTAATATACAAACACACAAAAAAAGGAAATTAAGAGGTTGTGGGTGGTTTTCTTCTTTTTTTTTATACTCTTGTATTTTCCAAATACTTATAGGCTATGTAATACTTTATAACTGGGAAGAAATTAGGAGTATATGCTTAATGAGAAAATGAGCTTCAACATAAAACCAAGAAGATAATACTCTAAAAAAAGGTCTAATAAAAAATTATACTGACCAATGCTAAAGTGAGGAGTACTTAAGGTTCTAGGATCCATGGACTTTATAAACTGTTGACTGCTCAAACCGATTAAAAAACAAAAAAAAAGGGAATACTAATTCCTTGTTCTCGGCCTTGGTTTTGCAAACTACAAGCACGTATTCACATTTTAAAGACACGAATCTGAACTGGATGAGAGATCAACAATCAATAGCTAGCTAATGACGGACTGGATGTGCACTGCCCTTTCCACTAAGAGCCGCGAGAGCTGCTAGAGGCCATCCTGCTCCTTATGACCTGGAACCAGGAGCCACAAGAAGGGTCCCTGAGAAAGTAAATGCTGAACCACTGCCACCTCGGAGAAACGACTTGAGGCGTGCAGTCCCTGGCTCCTTGCTGTACTTGTATATGCACATCACCACGACATTCCTATGAAACTTCCAGAAAGGGAAGCGTGAGAACGTTGGCATTTACTGCTGCAGAATGTACTTCCAGCAGCCCCAAGCTCATGGGCATCAAGCTCAACAACCCCCGACCTGAAGCCCCCAACCCTGAGTGAACTGTTTGGGCCGAGGGCCTGTCTCGGTTCTGGCTCTTCCCTTCTTGGGCAGAAAAGACACAAACAACAAATGCAAACAGAAGAACAGAAAATCTATAACAAGTGAAGAGACTAAATTAGTGGCCCAAAAACTTTCCATGGAACTGCTCTGAAATGAATCCATTTTAGGTCTAATACCTACATTGAATTCAACATTGTTTATGCCATCAGGCATTCATTGTTAACGTTATTTAAAATGCCCAACAGACATGAACATGGGGAGGTCAACATCATGAAGACGTTCACGATGTTGGAAGGTACCTACCATGATGGCTCCGTTATCCTGGCCCACAAATATCCGTCTGCTGTCGTGATGGTAGGTCATAGCCGAGCACGGAGCTGCCGGAAGGACAAAGAGCACATCACTGCGAGGCTAAGCACTGCATCGCTGTGCAAATTCATTACTGAAAAGAGCTACACGATTGAGGCTAAAAAAAAGCGGGCAAAACGGTTTTGTAAAAAATAGTGATGTGAATTGAAAACGCTATTAAAGTTCTTTCTGTTGTTTTAGTTTAAAATTTTCACATAAAATTATTTTTAAAACTTTGGGTGAGGCGATGCAGCACGAAATTTCATCTGATTAAAACTCCTACCAGTTTCTGGAGGTCTGGGGGCGTGCTTAGTGGGCGATCTGCACCCCAAACTCAGCGGGCCATCCTGCCCCTGCCCCCTTTCTCCATCACAGGTAAGAGTGGCTGGGATCCTGGAAAGAGGGCCCCCAGCACCGGAGTTCCCACCCCAAGGCACATGTGAGCAAGCTGAAAAAGCCACTTTGGAATTACTTTTTCTCCCCAAAGGCCAAAAAGTACTCCCTTGTTCAAAGACACCGAGCCCCGGTGTGTAGTAAGTGAAGCTGCGAGGTGGGGACAGACACTCTTCTCTGCCCACGGCCGTGCCATGCGACTGGGGCACCTGCTGCTTCTCACGCACAGACCCCTCCAGGCTCTGGCTCCGCGCCCAGAGAGCAGGCCCAGGCAGTGAGTCTCACAGAGGAGAAGCTCCACGTCGCCTCCTGCCACCCATCAGAATTAACGTGACTCAAGAAACGGAACATTTCGAACAAGGAATGTGAGGGTTCATTTCAGCCTCAGAATGTTAACTGACCAAGGAGGAACCACAGCAAGGAAATGCATGCCAGGCAACAACAAACAAACTTGAGTTTACTTTGAAACAAAATTTCTTATGAAAAGGGGGGGGGGAGTAGACCCGAAGTCACCATTTGAAAATTGTTTAAAGTTCTCTCTCTACAATGGGCTGATACTCTCCACCAAGGGAAGAAAATAAACAATAAACAATATTGGATCGGACTCGGAGGCAGGAACACTGCCACCTGCACGATCAGCTTATAGAAAGAGACTGAGCTGCAGTCAAAGAACCACCTCGTTGAAAGGGAGGTATCGACTCTGTCTGTACACATAACAATTAGAAGTGACAAGAAGCCGGTGACCCTTATCCACCTTATTGCTGTTTAAGGATTATAATCACAAAATCATATGAATCTTCATACACAGCGCTCTCGAATAACCGTGCATGAAATTTTCATCGACAAATCAGATCATGCTCTGATGATTTCAAAGATTCACTGTCATCGTTTTTACTTTTCAGTTGGTACTAAATCTTAAACTTCTTTTTATGCCCAACCCTCTAACAAACTGTTCACAAATGGCTATGAAATTCTTACAGTTTAAACAGCAAGCTTTCCCACTTTATCTGTTTTGTATATAAAGACGTCCTGCCTCTTTTTCCTAGAAGAGAAGCTTCTAGTGAGATAAACAACATACTTTTTTTTTTAAAGTTTGCATATTCACATAGTTTATAAACAAGATACAAATCTGTGGCCTTTTAAAAAGGCGTCACTGCTGTCCGGAATCCTGTGCTTGAACTCCAGTTTTGTAAATAAAGTTTCTGTTTTTCTAAGACACAGCCAGACTCCTTCCTTTAGCGCTGTTTAAGGTCGCCTTCATGCTGCAAGGGCAGAAGGTTGAACAGTTGCCAGAGATTGTTTGGCCCATAAAGTCTATATGTTTACTGTCTGGCCCGTTCAGAAAAAGCTCATGGACCCACCTCATAACTGGTGGGGAGCAGAGTTTTGGAGTCAGACAGGTGTGGACTGGAATTCCAACTGCAAGCAATAAACTCAACCCCTCTGGCCTGTTTCCTCACCTATTCATGATGAAAATACCATCTTTTCCCAAGTTGTGATGCCTTCATAAAGTGGTATCAGTTTTTTAAAAATGCATGAGGCACACAGTAGATACAAAAACTAGGAGTTACCTTTTTTCTTCAGCTAAAGCAGATTCTGAAGGTTATTTTTGGGGTGGGAGGTGAGCGTTCTGACATATAATGGGGCTATGCATGGCGATATGCTAAGGTCTGGCTCGTTGATCACAGGCAGGTCATAGGAAAAAGTCTAAATTGCTGGACGACCACTAAAATGTCCTAAATTGGGTAATCTACAGAGAGTTTTTAGAGCAAATATGGCACTTTTCTTCTCATATTTTGAATTTATTTCTTAAAATAGAGTCATCCTAAAAGAGAAAGCAGTTACTTCTCATAATTCACCCATTCTGTTTTCTTCTGGCAATGCTCCTGCAGTTTTATCAGCAGATACATCTCCAGGTGGGTGCAATAAAGAAGCTTCCGGAAGCAACAAGCCAAATATGTGTAGGTACAAACATGGGGGTCAGCCACCACCAGCAGAGACACTGTGCCTGTTCTTCCAGTTTTTACTGGTTTCTCCAGCCACAGTGTTCTAGGAGCTACTTCCAGAGGGTACCATTAAGCCAGGTTAGTAAGGGATGGCCAAAGCCACGTCCCCAAGACCTAAGAGCCAGGGAAGAGTACCTACTGCTACTTCCAGGTTGTAGTGCCCTGGGAGAGAAAACAATCACAATGCTGTGTACTAAACATTTGGGGGAAATACAAGTCAAAGAGGAACTGAACCAAATGCAGAAAAAAATCCATCTCAGTGTCTATTTGAATGAGCTTGAACTCCAAGGTTGAGGGCTCAAGGAGATTAGCCTATGGCCAAAATATGAAGTATGAGGGAAGGAGAGATGGGAGGAATAATGGCAAGAGCTTTAACAAGATGGTCCACAAACGCAATGAAACACTCCCCAGCACTGGCATGGGTTCCTCGGGTTTTGCTATTTCCAGTTATCAGATCCATCCTTGGGCCGCTGGAAGGAGTCATCAGTTTAAAAGAAGCCCTTTTTTGGTTGGGTAAAGGGTAGGCTCAGAGGCCCAAGATGTCCCACCCGCCTCTGCCCCCTGCTCCAAAGAAATCCCAAAGTAAATTTATCAAATGGGCCCCATGAGCACCTTCATATTTCAGAGGAGTGACCAAGGTTACACATCAACAGCACATGGGAAACAGGAAACACTACTGCTTGGCACAGTAAATTAAGATTAGGTTTTCATCTAGTGTGCTCCATATTATAAAGTTTTATGGTGACTTTTATAATAGTTATCTTTATACCAACAGTCCAAAAGCTCTACTTCATTTTCACTGAATGATTTATCAAGGCAGAGAAGCTGAGGAGCCTGCCCAAGCTGCAGGCAGAAAACAGGACAAATGAAAATCCTGACAAACTGCTCCTGTTTTGCAGTAACTGACCATGGGGTCTGGACAAGGCATGTTCACTGTAATACTGTGCAAATGAGACAGTGCTAGCCCAGAAAGCAGGTGCCTGGGAGGATGGTTTGCACTGATTGCAGGGAATCGGCTGAATAATTGGCTGCTCTGTGTTTATAACAAACTCCACTGCTTCTGGAACAGCCCTTAGGCAAGCTGTCAGCAGTGTATGGGACAAGTGGCAAGAGGCCTTCCTTGGAGAACTTCTGGAGGCTTGGAGGTCTTCAGAAGTAAAACCATCCAGCATACCCCAAAGCCTTTTTTCTTTTCCCAGAGGGTCCTGCAATCATTGGAACCCTTAACTGAGGAAAATCCCTCATTAAGGACCAAAACCACAGGAAACTAGCAGCTCTGGATGCCTGTGTGGCCATCTGGGACAGCAGGGGTTCAGCCCCTGTGGGGCCTGGGTAGGACCAGGTGCCCCCACAGGGCTGTCCTTCACAGAAAGGATGAGGGAAGTGGGAGGGAAGAGTGGTGATGCCACTTGGATCTGCATGAAGGGCTGGCATTTAAATGTGATTTTATGTCACTACAGCTCAGGGCTGTCAAAAAACTCAATGAAAAGGGCTGATCTTCTAGATTTATTTTTAGAACACATTCAGCTACTGTGAAAACTCTGTTTAAAATGTGCTATACCAAAAAAAAAAAAAAAAAAAAAAGGAAAACCCCGCTGGGTGTGGCTCAGCGGTTGAGCGTCGACCTAGGATCCAGGCGATCGGGATTCGATTCCCAGTCAGGGTACATGCCCGGGTTGCGGGCTGCAGCCGATCAATGACTCTCTCATCGCTGATGTTTCTCTCTCTCTCCCTCTCCTTTCCTCTCTGTGAAATCAATAAAAATATATTTAAAAAATAAAAAAATTAAAAATAAAATAAAATAAAATAAAATGTGCTGTACCTTGGACCAAATCTCTCACTGGAACCCAGAGGCTTGGAAGAGGCTGGGCACAAGGCCGGGCGGGAGGGTATGGAGTGCGCAGAGGCCAGTGTCAGCTACTGCTAGGTACAAAGTCACTACCAGCATAAGCTGGCAAAATTAAGGAAAGCCGGGGGGGGGGGGGGGGGCATGCCCTTTCCTCTTTGTTTTTTCAGTTTTGCTCAAGTTTGCTTCAGTTAAGCCAGTGGCCCCAACTTCCTTTGCAGAAGAAAAGGAGTTTTCCTGCAGTTAGGCACCGCCTGTGGGAGGTGTTAGGCAACTGAGGAACTCGGTCTGAAATCTGGCTGCACTTTTTAATCAGACATTGCAACATTTAAATCACCAATGACAGAAGAGACATGTTCCCCAAGTTGGACATCCCGCTACTCACAGGCCATCGTGTGGTAAATGCTGGGCCAGTACTGGCCGCTGTCTCTCTTCAGCCATACTCGGATGGTTCTGTGGAGAAAAGAGAGAAAAAATAGTAACTTTATCTTCTTTTATGCTCCTGTAAAACGTATTTTATGTTCAATACTATGTCCCAACTGGCCTTATAAACTTAATCAATTGGACAAACATATACAGGGGTGGGCATACATAGGTTTACAGTTGTGAGCACGCAAAACAGTTTATGCAGCTACTGTGATGATCCTGACCTGTGTGTCTTTTTCCATGCGAACCGTAACCCTACGTGTGCCCACCCCTGTAACATACACACACACACGTTCACAGTGTATAGTACATTTATATATAGTAAATGTACTATATACACACACATATTCATTTACATATAGTATGACCATATGTGGTAAGTTATGTAGTAGTTAGGAGTCAGGATTTGAAATAACCGTATGGAAAATGCTCACAATATAATGATCTACACACAAAGAAAACTGAGCATTATGAATGGCTGTCCTTGGTAAAAACGAACTGTGTGCACTTGGTCGCCCGACATCCGAGCCGGGAGGGGAGGCGCAGGTCCGTGTGGGAGGGAATGTGTCTGGAGAACGGGGGACGCGGCCAAGGCAGAGCCCACGCCGTGGCTCAGTCGCCCAGAACCCCCCCTCCCCACCCCGCCCCGTCTCATGGCCCAGAGGAAGTCATTCCACACCAGGCCGCCGGGTCTGCTGTTATCAGGACACGCAGGACGATGCGGAAACCCGGAGCACAGGCAGGAAAATGACACATCGCCGAAACAGCCAGCTTCATATCTTGGCTTATCGCCTCCGAGGAGCAACAGGAATAAATACTCTGACCCTGGCTCGCTGGCTCGCAGGGCATCGTCTCTTGGACCCCGAGGACCCTCGAGGCCTCAGCGCGGCGGTGCTCTGCCTCTGGGTGACTCCTAGCTGGTGTCCCTTACTGTCAGCCTGTCGCAATCACTCCTGCATTCCTAAAGCAACAGACTGGCGCCCAGCCAGCACTGGATTAATGTTCACAGCCTTGAACTAAGATACAGGGAGGCTAAATGTTGACACTGCGTGTGCCCATTCCAACTGAAGTTCAAGACAAGTAAGACCGGTCCACGAGGATACGGTGCTTACTTCTGGGGAGGATCGGATGCAAATAGGAGGGAATTTGCTGGAATAAGGAATGGCAAGCTCTGGGGAGGTGGCTACATGGGTGGGTGCGCTTGTCAGGACTTGTCCAACCATGCTGAAGAGCTATACAGATTACTGTAGGATCAGACCGCAATAAAAGACAACAAAGGCTAGATGTTGATGTTCATTCACCCACATAAATCAGATGATACACCAGATGACCCGGCAGCGCAGTGGGCAGGATGCTGTGCTGTGTGAACTGGCCGCGGCCTCACGGTGGGAGCAGGCACTAGCACAGCACGCCAGCTGGTCATGACGGAGCCTCTGCCAAGCTCAATCACTCAGAATTTCTCTTGACACCCTACCCCTGATCACAACTGGCTAGACCTGAAATGGGCGTCTGACCCTAGGTGGATAAGTCAATTCCTTCCCTGGGAAATCGGAGACCAGGAGAGAGAAGAGAGCAGCATGTCTCCAGTGGCTGAAAGGGCCGTTTCTGGTCATATGTTTTGCAATTGGGACTGGAGGGTTGTGTACATCAAAAAAAAAAGAGAAAGAACAAAGCTGACCTATGGAGAGAAGCAGAAAAGAGCTGAAGAGAGTCAAGGTGGAAAATCCATCGCGCCAGCTGCTTGAGGCCGAGCTAGACTTGGGTTCTGGGAGGCAGACACCCCAACATCCTCACCATACACACCCTCGGCGGATTAAGGCAGCCCGAGTGATTTCTGTTGTTTGCAATAAGCAGGGACTGATACACTATGTCTGCATGAGACACCAAGAAAAATCCCACACACAGTCTCTTCATTCAAATGCCATTTAACAAGGTCAGATAATCAGGCGGGCTTCTTTTTAGGTACCCATATTGTGACAGGAAGTTGTAGAAAGTCCAAGTTCACACCCAAAATTAAAAGACAGAGAGAGGGCGATCAGACTAATGCACATATGAACAGACTTGATTTTTTACAGTTTGTAATTCAACATCTTAATTCAAAATGTAACACTCTTTGAGGTAATGGGTGAACCGCTGGGCTGTTATCTGTGGGTTCTTGGTTACTGTTCATGACCCCTTGGCTTTCTTCTTCCACAACCCTCAGAGGTTAAAACTTTTTCACGGTATGCCTCTTGGCAGTTTGGAACCATTTAAATCAAGTTATGAAAAATACTTCATGGCACGGGGAAATATTCACAATATGTTAAGTGAAAGCCCTGTACAAATGGGTAAATGCAGTGTGATACCAACTTTATTTTAAAATGCCATCTGACCAAACCTCGACATCCAACTACCAATTTATAGGAAATACAGAGAAACACAAGAATCACTACTACGGGGGTGCAGTTGGCAAAAAATAGAGATTGCAGGAAAGTCTATAGACAAATGACCCAGTTTTTTCTGCAAATAATTTGCAAGGGAGGAAAAGACGAGATGGAGGACCAGCCGGTGAACAGAGGCGTAAGGGGCACATGAAGCAATCACAAGGCACAGACTTACTTGGATTCTGAGTCAGTCAAACTGTTACATACCTGTACGTCATTATGAAACAACTGAAAATACGAACACTGACTAGATATTTCATGATGTTTAAAAAGTGCTGTTCATCTCTTCAGGTGTGATAATGGTGGTGCAGGTTTTTGCTTGTTTGTTTTTAAAGCAGCAGCAATAAATCCTAAGTAAGGCGCTGGCCCTTGTTCTCAGCATGCCCACCGCAGAGCAGCTTCCTCTCGGGTTACCTGGGCTCTTCCCTCTGGTCCACCTTGGGCATGTCATCCAGCACCTACATCTCCCAAGGAGCCATGCATCCCACCGCCCTGTGCTCAGGGCCCACTAGGGGTTGGTTGTCTCAAATCAGGGGATCAACCGACCCTGGGCCTGCCTGCATCTCAGGGAGAGGCGATCTTCAAGTAGTTCAGGTGGTCCTAAGCCCTCCTCCCCCGCCAAGACTGTTTCTCTCCAGGCAGTAGTTTACCTGGGCACATCGCAGGATGGGTACCACTGCTGTATGACTCCCTCATCAAAAACGATCAGCAGAAGCTCACAATGATGATCCCAAGGCCTGAACTACTAACACTATACTACACTTTGCTAACTATATTTTATGTCACCTAACATAGAATGCTTATGGATACATCTTATTACTTATGTGCAACATACGGGATGAAGCCAAAGAAGCTGTGTAGTAAGTGAAAGGCCAACTCTCCCAGAGGCCTTAAATCTGCTCAAGGATTCTGCTCCATTTCCAGAGAAAGGGAAAGGCCAAAACACTTGAGGATCAGGGCTTCGTGCAGTGCCTTGTCAAGGTCACTGGCCTTCCAATCAACCCCAAAAGTGTGGGTCATGAATATGCAGAGAGCTCAGTAGAGGACTTGGGTACGTGCTCTCCCTGGTGTCCCCTTGAGAGAAGAGCAGACTCAGGCAACAAAGGAGTCTGCTGTGAGCCAGGAACAGTGAAGGTTGTCTCTTCCAATCAGTCATCTAACCTGGAAAAGTCAAATTTTAATTTCATGCAGCGTCAGGATGATACTTAAACTAGCCCAAGGTCAGTGTGGAGCCCGCCTAGACCCCAGCACTCTTGAGACAGTATTATGTCCTTTGGACAAGCATCAGCACTACAACTTGCTCCGCCTCTGCATTCACACCTTCCACCTGGAATTCCCTTCCTTCGGTCTTTCAGGCCTATTCTTTCCCTTCCTTAGACAATGCATTGAAATCCCCCACTTCCAAGACTAAATCAAAACAATGTTAACACTCCCAAGAACCTAACAAAGCTGTGTGATGTCTACTAAGTGGTACAGGAGTTTGTTTTGTGTTTCTTCAAAATACGTCTCACTAGTTCAACGAATGGTGGTAAAAACGCGCTTCAGGTGGGCTGTGTGTTCAAGTCAACAAGTTCCACAAACAAAAAAAGTTACTATTCAGTAAACTGGAAGCAAAATCTACTATTCAATAAGTGGAAAGCAACACAATAATACAGTTTAGTAACACTTTACAGGAGCAAACTATTAAAAACTCTAGGATGATATTAATAAACCACATAATCACTAAAGTGTCAAGATCAGATGGTCCTATTTTTACAAAAACCACAACATTTTCTGTCTAGATGAATATCCAAGCTGCTCTCTCCCCTAAAACAGCTTAACTTTTCCTTTAATATTGTGACAACTTTACACCCACTCGCCTAAACTCACTTTGTTCTCCTTGCGCTCATCCCATCCGTTTTTCTAGTGGATGGGTTTTCTTTGATATCCCAAGACCATGTCCATCTGAAGAAAAAGTCGTCTCTTAAACCCAAACCTGAGAAACATGTCCGTTCCGTGTCAAGCTCTATTTTTAAGTTATTTGGAAACAATAGTCTGATATTTTTCAAAGGGTACTTAGAAAGGAAATGTGTCATTTCTTTCAGGGCCCACGTAAATGGTTTTCCAACTTCCCCATGCGGCCAATGTCCCTGTGAAGGGCGCTACCACCGGTCTCCTTGGCCTTCCAGCGGGGGCAGCACAGACTCACGTGTAGCTGCAGCATCTTCCCTGGACAGACAAGGAAAGGCATCTCTATGTGACGCTGTCTACACATAGCTCCAAGGCACACACGCCACTGCCATCCCTTGTCTGTGGATGTTCAGCATGGGGGAGGACCCGGTTATTTTCTAATAAGTGGAATTCCAAAGTTAGATTGTAGTCCTTTATTTTAAATATTTGAGATTGAAATGTTTTTATGATGTATTATTACAGTGCAGGGATGAGCGAAGGAAAGGCTGGACGAATACAAAGTGCCATTTCCAGGGTCCTCCTAATGTCTGTCAGCATTGTAAATTAGAGCTGACTCTCAGGTAAGAATTTTGCAATTTTGCTCCATACAGTGAGAATCACATTTCCTACCTAATAGTAACAATAATAATAATAATAAAATATTAGGAACAGTAATGACAATGATAAGTTCATTTAGGAATTCCAGGCTTGGCAACAGATTCTGAAGAAATTATTTTAATAGGAAGAAAAAGAACTATATATTTAAAAAGTTCATATGAGCATCATTCAAAGGAATAAAAATTGGGCAAAATGTTAAATAATGATAGGTTAATGACATATTAATTCAGTAGCTTATAAAGTTGTTAAAAATTAGTTATGAAGACCATGGAACCATGAAAAAAGTTTATGAAATGTTAACCTTTAAAAAAAGCATAATATAAAATGATATAACTAAATTCCATAACTATGCTGAGTCAGGCTGTGCAGGGCAGGGAAGGACGCAGGTAGGACAGAAGGTAACACCTGAGAGGCAGACAATGACTTTGGCTCCTTGTGGGGCCCCCAGAGAACAGACTTGGAGCTAAGCCGAGAAGGGGGAAAGCAGGTCCCCTCAGTAAGCACTAACACGCCAACAATTAAACACCTCCTCACTGCCAGCTGAGGCCATCCTCCGCCAGCCCACAGCCAGCTGACCCCCCACGTGAAAGGACCAGCCGAGGCCAGCAGGGCTGACACGCATGTGAGTGGGCCTGGCTGTGTGGCCAGAAGGGCTGTGCCGGTGACCAGAGGCTCATGAAGGTTGGTCATACTGGCTGCGGTAAGCCACTGAATTCTGAAGTGGCTTGTTACGTCTCGGTAGCTAACTGATACAATGTCATCTGTTCCAAACGGTATACCTTTAAGAATACTTAGGAATCTGACCTTAAAATTAAAAAGAGCCTTTGCTATTAACTGAGTGCCAAGGATTCCAAAGTACTCATTAAACAAACAACTCCACTTTAACTTTTAATTGAAATACACGATCCTCACTTTGCACAGATGCTAACTTGAATCCTCAGAAGCTGAAGAAATTACTGTAAAAGCATAAATGAAGTTGTTCCTCAAATGCTGTTTGGTGTTTTTTACCTTCTGTACCAAGGGCAATAATTCTGTGTTCTTTCCCCTCACTGCAGTAGGTGCAAGAAAAGCAGACACAGTTCCCAATAAGAATAAAGGATTTATTCCAGGAAGATTAATCTTTGATCTGCTCAGAGATATGCCTGAGGATCACAGTTAGAGAGACTCCTTTTAATTTCTTCCAGCCCCTTTGTTTAAATCCTCCAAAGAGCTGACTAAAAGGAAGTTAAAAATATAATACTTTAAGGAATCATCAAATTTATAAAGCCTCATCTGCTTAAGCTAAATACAGTGGGAGCATGATACCTTTAGAGGATGTTTTCTTCTGAAAGCACCATCTCTCAAGCCAGGAGGGTCTGTGCGGGTCATGATCAGGGTCATTTTCAAACCTATTGCTCCATAAGCACATACACTGGGTTCAGTACGTTACTTTCCAGTATGATTACTGTGAAAACCGTGCCCACACGTGGATAGGCAGATTCTAATAAGCACAGGAGTGTTTCTGTAAAGTCACAAGGCGAAGTTCCACCTGGCCTGACAAATCAGCATTTCTAAAATCAGATCTTCTTAAAAATTTCTCATAAATATCCTAATCACCTTCAACAGCTAAATTAAAGCAAGTTAACCAATATTTCAATCATAAACCAACCGAGGGATTATTCGATTCATCAATTAAAAAGAGAATGCAGAGTATAGCATATGTTACAAATTAAGCCCAAGGCCTGATTTCTTCTAAACACTGAGCAAAATAGTAAGCTTGAGGAAAATGTACTTTCCAGTCACTCTTAGGGCTGCTGATTCAATTTCTTATCTTGGTAAATCTCCCAACATTTGTTAACTATTGAAAAGGACATTGTTTCCTAGTCTGACGGAAAGGTGTCATTCTGGTAGCCTGGATGGATCCTATAACATTAGGATGTTAGCCTGAAAGGGGGGGAGCAGACAGGGTCATCAGCACAGTCTGCTTTTATCAACTAAATAGCAGTTTCCTCCAGCTAAGTCTCCCGAACTCTGCCCCCTGCATTCCTGCTGCAGAAAGAAGTCTTTCTCCTTTGGCAACAAAGGGGGGAAGCACTAGATTTTTACTGAATTTATTATCTAAATGGAAAGGCGGAGAGACACTGGCCTCTTTTTAGGGAGTACTAGATTGGCTATGAAAAATTGAAATTCTCATCCCTTCTAGTCTAGGGAGGGCATCCCGGGCAGCTTCAAGGGCCCATGATAATGATGACGCTCAGACTGGATTTCCTGGCTGGCAGATTTTTAAGCAGGGATCGGTGGGGGTCACTTTTGTGGCATCTGTACCAGAACCTAAATGAGTAACTCCTCTCCTAAAGCCAGGTGGGTGGTTATCTACCTGGACACAGATGTGTTCTTTTTCACTTGAGAAACAAATTCCTGCTGTTATCTTTTCACTTAGCAACAAAATGATTGCTCGTGAGCTCTGCGCCAAGAAGGCTAAAAACCACATCCACCTCTGAGATCAGGAGCCATCCAGACAGGACAGGGTCAGTGCAGGGTCCAGGAAACACGGTTTCTTAACTTGCAAAAAACCCCACAAAGTTTGAGCTCTATCCATAGCCTCTAAGTCTTGAAACACAAGGTGCAACTAACCCCAAAGAGCACCAGCTTGGGGCAGGAAGGAAGAGAAGCCTGTTTTTAAACTTCCATGTTCCACGCTTCCTATTCCTTCAGGTATGTTGCCTGACTCACTGAGTTAGCAGCTGAGAGACCACCCCGGAGAGTCTGGGGTCCTGGCACGTGCTGGTAGAGGGGATCTCCACGACCAGCCCCCATAAACACAGCGTCCTGAGACTCTCGGGGCTTCCTGGAGGACCGTATTTCACACACGTGGTCTGAACTCAGCGCTGGAGGGAAGCACCTCCTGGGTGACCGCATGGGGGAGGACCCGTGGAAGCTCGTGCCTGGTTGCCTCTGGACTTTACCCCATACTTTTCCCTGCGCTGATGTGGCTTTGTGTCCTTTTGCTGTAATGAATCATGGCCGTAAGGAAGAGCATATGGTGACAGTCCTTCCAGTGACTCAACGAACCTGTGGGCGGTCTTGGATCCCCTAGCACATCTGGGCAAAGATTCTATAAGGGAAAACTTATGACTGACATGGCTTATAAGTAAACTACTAAGGAAATGATGAAAAGGCATGACTCATAGCTATAACTTAGGTCCATAAGGGACCCCAAAATGGTACTGTCCTATTCAGAAGGAAAAATGTCATTTTATTTGCGCACATGCACACACACGCACACAGAGTAAGCAGAGACATCTTTAGCTTTTGATGACACTCCAGTAATTAAATGTAAAAAAAACAATAGTCACAATGCCAGTGCTCTCTCCGTGCTGGGCACTATTCTATGTACTTTACATATATCAAAACCCTATGAGGCAGGTCCTATTATAATCTCCATTTTGCAAATGAGAAAACTATGATAAGTAACCTGCCCGATGTCACATGGGACTCCAACTTGGGCATCCTGGATCCAGAACCTTTTTTTAACCATGCTATAAAAAGAAAATGAATGGAACAATGAAGGACCACTCTCACAAGAGAGGAATAAAGGCATTCCCACCCAGGCTGCCTGACGTCTCACATTTCACTTTATTTTGTAACACAATTAAGGGGTCTACTTTTAGGCACTGCATATGACATAAATACAGCAGTGAGCGGCCTGGTTTTCTGTACAAACGATCAACTCCCAGCTCCCAGCTACACCAGGCCTCCTTCTGAGCACAACACTTAACCATCAAGATGTTTAAGATTGCTTCCATGTGAACCGTTAGTAAATATACAACTTTCCCCTCAAACCATCTACATATGTTTAGAAATGTCTAAGGGGAAACAAATATATTAAGGTAAATTGCTGGTATAACAACAGAAAAGATGCTACCTCGAGAGTTTTAAAAGTTGGTTTTCTGTGATCTTTATTGTTACCAGGCTAAGTGCAATACCCTAATATATTCTAACACAAATGAGATCTGTCTATGCTTGACTTAGGCCAGACAACAGTGAGTTTCTTCTGCAAGACTGATGCAAATCAGTGTTGGCCCTGAAGCAATGGTATAAGTGTGCGCATCTCCAAACTCTAATTTCTGAAAATGAAGAGAGCAGGCCTACAGCCCTAACTTATTCATAAGGCTTTATAATAAAGCTTTTACCTTTTAAACAGTCTATCCTTCAACCATCTGACGACTAAGTTTTTGGTGCATTCCACAGGAAAGAAGTTCAAAAGCAAACGTGTCTGTGTCCAGGGAACCAGTTCCTGCTGCCTCACTATATTCGGTTCTGTTCTGACAGTGAGTCTCATTTTGTTTCCCCATCAGGAACATGAGGGCTGCAGTTCAAATTCTTCAACTTAGTGTTGTGGTTATTTTAGTTTTACGATTTCCTGACTAGAAAGATAGTCATACTTTATTGACTCAAGAATTTTTTTAAACTTTACAAATTTATCGTTCTTACACTTTGAAAAGTATGCTTGCTCAAACAGTCTACTTCCAAAGTGCAGGCAACTCAAACTAAAGTTAAAAACACTAAGTAAGTTCAAACAAAAGAGCTTGGGGCATTCACTACGCCAGCAAAACAGAAACAAATGCACACACAAGAACACAGCCAATCCTCTGTCAACTCTTTGAACGTTTCTTTACTTTTTTAAAAATTAATTTATTTTTCAATTAAATTCACCGGGGTGACATTGCTTAATAGGATCACGTAGGTTTCAGGTGTAGACTTCTATTATACAAGATCTCTAGGCTCACTGCCCAAACCATGACCAGTAACTCCAGCTATAAAGGAATTCAGCTTGACATTCACACTGGTTTAATACATTTTGGGGGGATCACTTGTATTTAGCTCTGTCATATATAGTTTGGTTTTACCAGGAAATAGGTGGGTACATGTGACTGACTCCGGGGAAACACATCCCAGAAGCTGACAAAAAAGAAGATACAGTATACACAGTTTTGTCTCCCAGTGGGTCTACACGGGCAAGCAGCATGCCAATCACTAGTCTTTGCCGCAGAGCAGTGGTTCTCACATTGTGGTTCCAGGATCAACAACAGCATCAGCATCAACATCACCTGAACTTGGCAGAAATGCAAACTCTCAGGCTCCACCCCAGACTTACTGAAGCAGATCTTTGGGGTGGCGCGCAGCCATCTGCCTGTTATCAAGGCCTCCCTGTGAATCTGCCGCTCGCTCAAATGAGAGGCCAAATAAACAAGCACACTAAGCCCAGACCAGGGTCTCCCAACCCGGCACTGCTGACATTTGGGGCTGGGTAATTCTTTTCATGAGGGACCGTCCTGTGCACTATAGGATGCTGAGCAGCATCCCTGTCCTCTACCCACTTGGTGCCACTTCCTCCAGGGGTGACAACCAAAATGTGTCCAGATATTGTCAAATGTCCCCTGGGGGGCAAAGTCACTCTTGGCTGAGAATCACTGGCCAGGAGTTTAGAGAAATGGACACTAAATTCAGGACAACCCTCATATCTTTCACTTTTCCTCTCAAAACGCTTTCAGCCAGTTCTCACCACTTTTAGCTACTGTAAGTGAATTAACTTCAGCAGGACCCCACTTTAAAGTTACTTTTCTGAGTATGAAAGCAGCAGTTGGAGAGAAAAGGTGCAAGCCATTTTTTTAAAACCCTGAAAATGAGTATAAAGGAAGGATAACTGATTCATAGCAAAAGGTAGAATCCTAGTATTTTACACTTCCTGCCAGAGTCGTCCATCACTGACTGATACCGCAGGGACTCAGTTTCTCCAAATGTGTAGAAAAACTGGATGCATGGCAGAAAGAACTAGAGGCTGAGTCAGACCTGGGTTCAAATCTCAGTCCTATTATTTACTAGCTATGTGACTTTGAGCAGTTACTTCAATGTCTTTTGTACCTCAGTTTTCTGAACTGTCAAATGTCCATTGCAATAGGATGTGTATCCAATAACATTGCCAGGGGGGCCTGGGACAGCACCAGCAATTAAACGCAGGAAAACAAATATTCACGTTGCATGGGATAAAGACTACAAATAGTCTCACCCTAGTCAGGCCAGTTTTAGCACCAACAGTTTTCAGGACCAGCTTAGAAAACAAATAAACAAACCATAAAACCCCCACTTTTAACGTTTTAGAATGTACTGAATTTTGGAACTGCTGGCAAGGGAAGGTGGCTGCACCCACCTCGTGGGGAGATGTGAGGATTGGATGCGGTAACATACATAAGGTCCAATTCTGTACTGACATAGACAAGGGACTTTTAAAGGGTTAGCAAGCTATTGTTATTTTTAAAGGACAAATTCTGATCATGTCATCCGCTTGCTCTGAACTCTGATGGTTACTCACTACCTACAAAATAAAGTCCAAATTCCTGAGAGTGGTTCCTAACGAGGGAACTTCCTAACGAAGTCCCTTCCAAAACTGGACATGGGGCCTTCCAGCTGGCATTACTCTCTCCTGTCATGGCCACCAATACACCTTCTGCTTCAGTCACCAAGAAATAACAGTGGTTCTCCATTCCTTCTGCCTGGCAGGTGGATGCACAACACCCTTCCTTCACATCGACCACTCCTCTATCCAGTGACATCTCCTCTAGGAGGCTCTCCTTGAACCCTGGCCCTCACCTAATGACACTCCTTCCTGTGTCTTCCCAGCACCCTGGAAGCTGACAGCACAGGGCCATTTCTCACCACACCATCCAGCCCTTTGGAAACAGCGATTTTGGAGTCAGCTGTTTTCAATTCCATGGGTCCGTACACAGTAAATGTCCAATAAATGCTTGTTTGATGAAGAGTATTCTGTTTCCTCAACATGCTGGTTCCATCAGGTCAAGAACCATAAAAATCAATGAATCAGAGGTAATATGAGGGCAGGTTTTTGATCCCTGTTGTATCCCTAGGGACTAGTACTCAATAAGCACAGCATTTCTAAATATATGAATGAGCGAATGAATGAATGATTGAAGAGTATGACACATATTTAGGACAATGTAAAAACAAACCACCACCACCACCACCACCAAAAAAAACCCAAAACAAGCAAACCCATAGCCAAGGTATTTCACTAAATCTTATAAAATGTAGCACTGGCTAAAAAGGCTGTCCTACTTTCAAGGAATTTCCATGAGCCTGAAACATAAATTAGAATCTCAAGGAGCCAACCTTCGCCTGGTAGAGTCATCTGTCAGGGCCCTGCTGTGCCCGAGTGAAAAAATGAGCTGATCTAAGGCTCCCCCAGAATATTTCAGTCCCAGAGCAGCTACCTAATCACTTCCCGCAAAACATTTACAGTACTGCTCTTGGCCAATAATCTCAAATATTCAGCAATTTACCCGACGTGCATGAGTCATAAGTAAAATATTTTACTGAATAAAAACTTCTACAAAGTGCCCCCATCTATGTTCATATGCAAATATCATTATCCTGTCCTTTCCCCCTTTTTACACCCCCCTTTTCTCCTTAGGACTCACGCACCCCTCTCTCCCCGACACCCAGGCCCCACCAATCACTGGTCTGAGGTCAACAGCTTGCAAACCGGCAGGGAGAGGCCCCTGCCTGCTCACAACACACCCACTCAAAAGCAAAACACAGAGGTCGCATGGGCACGGGGGGCCTCGCGTTTCCTCCTCCCACTCAGGACAGGCTCGCCAAGTTACTTATTTCCAAACATGCTCACAAGAGGCCGGACAGGCGCCTTCAGAGAACAGCAGCACCTTGTGCCTTCCCGAAAGCAAGCCTTTCAACTTTTGGAATATCGCCATTTAAGAGCCCTCAGTATTCCGAGGAACTAGTGTCAGGCAATAAACATCGGTCCCCCCCTCCCCCCCGCACCCCACATTCCCACAGTAACGCACGAGCCCTTTACACGTCGAGGGGTTTAGAAACGCTCAAGTTTTAAACAAGCATCCTTCCAGTCGGTCACACAGCCAGCGCGGGGAGGCCGGAGCGCCGGGGTGGGGTCCTGGCTGCGGTTCTGGCTTCACCAGAGCCTCGGCGACCCCCGGGGCCTCAGTGTCCTCTTGGGGGGAATGGGAAAACGGGCCCTCTCCGTGTCCCCCGAAGCAGGGCGGGCGCTCGAGGCACGACGCCCGGGAGCCAGGGGTGGCTTTGGGGGCGCGGGGGGACGTGTTTTACTCTTGGGCTTAATTCTTTCTGGCAAGCGATACTGGTTTTCCTATTAATGGTGGGAATGTAAAATTTCCTCGAAAATTGAAGCATCTAAGGCTTAAAAAAAAAAAAAAAAAAGTCGCTTTTAGGAGGGACCCCCCCCCCCCAGCTATTCAGTAAGTAAGAGTTCAGGGGGTGCCGGCGGCCGTGCAGAAATGAGCGCTCCCGGGGCCTGAAGCTGCGAGACGGACGGGCGCCCGCGGGACCCGCCGGGGGGCCAAGGACCCCGAAAGGTCGGGCGGAGATCCCACGGAGGGAGCGGCGCTGGGGCCCCGGGGGGACGGGCCGGCGCGAGGAGAGGCGCGGCGGGACCCCGAGTCTCGGGCTGGAGGGGCGCCCTGGGGCGCCGCGGAAAGGGGGGTCCCCCGGCTGGACGGGCGCCGGGAGTGAGGGGTCCCGGAGCGGAGGGGCGTGGCGGGGACCCGGGTCCGGACGGGAGAGGAGCGGCGGGGACGGGCACCGGCGGGCTTGCGGGGGACCGGGCGCCCCAGCGGAGAGGGGGCCGCGGGCCGCGCACCCCGCCCCCGCCCCCGCCGCCCGCCGCCCGCCGCCCGCCGCCCGCGCAGACCTGTCCTCGCTGGCGGTGATGACGCCGTCCTCCTTGGGGATGAGCAGCGCCGCCGTCACGGCGTCCTGGTGGCCCTCGATCTTGCTCAGCAGCGCCGGGCGGCTGCTCTGCGGCCTGGAGTGGATCTCGGCCGCCATGTTCGCGCGGCGGCGGCCTCCCGGGAGCGCGGCCCATCAGCTGACCGCGGGGCGGCGCGGCGGGCGGGGCGGAGGGACCCGCCGGTTTCGCTCGGGCTCCCGGCCGCGTGGGCGCCGCGCCGCCGTAAACTCCCGAGTGCGGCGCCCGCCCGCCGGCCCGCGCCGTATTGTCTGGAGAAGCGGCGCAGCAGAATGATGCGGCCCGGAGAGAACCACAGAGGACGCCCGCCCAGAAGTAGGGCAAGTTACAACGGCTGAAAACGTAGCGGAAAGAAAGTGCATTCGTGGATCTGTGTATCCATCTGTTCAACAGTCGTGCGTTGCATACGGCTGTGTGCCATGCGCCGACGAGATGAGTGAGACGTGGTTCTTGCAAGGCTTGTACAGTGTAGTAACTAAAGCGGCTATCGAACACCTTATTTTTTCAACCACAGCATTTATCTATTCTTGAGTGCCTGCTGCGAGCCTGGCACCATTCTAAATACAGCTGTGCTTAAGCGAGGCAAAGTCGCCCCGTCATTAGAGCTTATATTCCAGTGAAAGAACCAGGTAATACAATAAATAACTAAATTACATTGTATATTAACAGATGTTAAGTCTGTGGAGGAAAAAAAAGCTGGAAGGGTGATAGGGACTCTCGGAGGTGTGGCCGTTTTACACAGGGTGGCGTGGTGGATGCTGAGATGCTCTGCACGGGCCTGACTTCATGGGAGGGGGCGGTGGGAGGCAGCCGCCAGCTTCCCCTCCTTCGGAGTCGCCTGAGCTGCAGGGAGCCGCGGGGGCTCGTGCCCTCCCCGGGCAGCCTGAGCGCAGTAACTAAGTGGGACCTGGATATAAAGGCCGGGCCCCGTCAGCCTGGGCCGGGCCACGCTGACGGGCCATCCTGGCTCCGCAACTCTCTGCTGGGCTGGTAGGGCTTTGCCAGGCCTGCATTGCGGCTGGCTTCATCTGCCCGCTCCCGGTACGTCTCCCTTCCCCACAGCTATGGATCTCTAATGGGCACTCGGCGCCAACCTCTGTGTCAGCACCTGCTCGCAGGGAGTGCAACCTGAGACGAGAGGCCGGGGAAGGCTGCGCAGAGAAGGTGACATTTGAGCCAAGAAGGAGACACGGGAGGAAGCTGTGTGGGAATAGGGTAGCGTTGTCCTGGAGAAGGGAACGGCAGGTGCTAAGGCCCTGAGGTGAGGGCGTGCCTAGGCTTCTCTAGGATGGGCCAGACAGCTAAGGTGGCTGGAGCAGAGTGAGCGAGGGGTGCAGAGAACCGGGAGGGGGGGGAGGGGAGCAGGCAGACCACGTCGAGTCCTGAGGAATGGTAAGGACTTTGCTTTTAACTTTGAGACGGAAAACCATTGGAGGGTTTGAACAGAAGGCTGGCTTAATCTGCCTTCAACTTTATTTTACCTTATTTTTGACAGCCTCTCAGGGCCATGTTTATTTCAAGAATAACCCCACCTATTCCCACCCTACTTACTTTGAAAACCTGAGATACCTTATTTTTCACAAGTTAATATTTCAGTGTAAATCTCTAAAATGTAAAGACTTTTAATAAAAAACAGCCTAAAACATCACCGTTGTACACCCTCAACAATTCTCTGATATTATTAAAGAACTTGTCAGTATTTAAATCACCCACTTTTTTGTTTTGCACTTGATTTGTTCCAACCCGGGTCCCCACTCCGTCCGCCTGGTGGTCCCCAGCTCCTTTCCCTCTAGATCTTCCCGCCCTCTTTTCGCTGCGCTGCGCTTATTGGTGGGAGAAACCGCAGACGCCCCGCCCACTGCGCGCTGGCCCCGCCCCGGCCGAGCGCGGCGCCCCGGGTCCGGGGGACGGTGTTACAGCGACCCGGGTCCGACGCCTTTCCTTCCGCCCGCCACTGCCGTCTTCCCCGCCATGGCATCGGGGCTGGGGAGGCTGCTGCTGCGGGGCCCTCGCTGCCTCCTGGCGCCGGCCGCCCCCGCCCTCGCCCCGCCGGTCCGGGGAGTGAAGAGCTTCCGCGCCGCCGTCCGCTTCCAGAAGGAGCTGGAGCGGTGGCGCCTGCTCCGGAACCCGCCGCCGCCCGCGCGCCGGTAGGAGCCGCCTCGGCCAGGGTCGGGGTGGCGGGCGAGGGCCCGGGGCCGCCGCGGGGAGGGTGGGTCCTGGTTGGAGCCTGGGAGGTTTGCGATGCAGACACGCACGCGACGGGGACGCGTGGACCGAGCCCCAGGAGATGGGTGCCGCCCGGCGCGTGGGGACTCGCAGGTAAAGGCCGGCCCGCTGCGAGCTGCGGGAGGCGGGCGGCTGGGGGCGACCGTCGCGTGGCCTCGGGCGCTGTCGCCCCCGTGGGAGACGGGCCGGCTGGGGGGCGACCGTCGCGTGGCCTCGGGCGCTGTCGCCCCCGTGGGAGACGGGCGGCTGGGGGGCGACCGTCGCGTGGCCTCGGGCGCTGTCGCCCCGGTTTCGTGACGCCTGAGAGGTCTGTGGGCGCGGGTACCAGGGAGGAAACACTCCCCAGCGTTGCGAGTTAGAGGAAGAGAAAAACCTCGCGTGCTCCACGCAGTCCACCGACAGGAGTGAAAGGGAAGCATTTTTGCTGCAGGCATTTGCCCTGATTAATCCTGTTCCAGCGATAGCAGGTCCGGTGGAAGGGGCGCGGGTCTTTACAGGTCCCCGTCGGGTCCCACACTCTTGTCTTCAATGGCCTGTCTGACCTGCGGCGGGACAATTAGCTGCCCCCTCATGGCCCCATTTATGGGTATTGGAGCTCCTTGCTGTTGCCGTTACAGCCGATGTAACAGGGACCAGCTCTGAAGCTAACCCTCCTTTGGAGATTTAGTGTGAAGTTTTGATAGCTACTTTAATATTGCCCCCCCCCCCCCAGTTAATCCAGTTTATACACCTACCAGTCGGAATATGTGTGTTTGTATTCCTATACTCTTTGAACACAAATATTAAGTTCTTTTCCTAATAGGCAAAAAAAAAATAGCCTTTATTTTTAATTCACATTTCTTTGTGATTGCACCGTTAGTCACCTGAGACTTCTATACTTGGAAGAAACTTACGGGTTAGGTATACATCATAATATTTACAACCCAGATGTTTATACTTTGCTGCCCTCTTTTACTTAAAAGTTTTATTTTGGTTTTATTGTCTTTTTTTCTTTTTTTTAAAAAAAGGCCTTTTAGTCATTCTTGGGAATGATTGTGAACATTTAACCTACCTACGTATGATACTGATACTAGATTACTTAATCGGTAACTTAAATGTATGTTTTCAAAATTTAAATCAGTAAAGTACAAGGTAAATAAAATATATTTACTGTTTATGGCTTGAACCTGTGAAATTATAATTTATATTTGACACCTAGGTATTAAGTGTAGGTCCGTGATTAGAGCAGTTTAATGTAGCAATTACTTTAAAGGGGAAATTAATCCAACAGTGTATCTAGCAAAGAACAACTATCATATGACTTGAATTTTAACTTTTAGAAAATCAAAGCCAGGCATTAAAATGAAAATCTTTTAAAATTTCCTTTATATAATTAAGAAAATTACATCACAGTGAAAATTTTTTGCACCGTAGCAACATCTTGTCCTGTCTTTTGTTTTACGCTTTCAGTTCTGAGAAGCCCAACTGGGATTACCATGCTGAAATACAAGCATTTGGACATCGGTTACAGGAAACCTTTTCCTTAGATCTTCTCAAAACTGCATTTGTTAACAGCTGCTATATTAAAAGTGAGGAGGCCAGACGCCAAAAACTTGGAGTAGAAAAAGAAGCAGTTCTTCTGAATATTAAAGATAATCAAGAACTCTCTGAGCAAGGGTCATCTTTTTCACAAGCTTGCCTCACTCAGTTTCTTGAAGATGCATTCCCAGACTTGCCCACTGAAGGCGTTCAGAGTCTCGTTGACTTTCTCACTGGTGAGGAAGTCGTGTGCCACGTGGCTAGAAACTTGGCTGTGGAGCAGTTAACGCTGAGTGCGGAATTTCCAGTCCCCCCGACTGTGTTACAGCAGACTTTCTTTGCAGTAATTGGAGCCCTGCTACAGAGCAGTGGACCTGAGAGGACTGCACTATTCATCAGGGTAGGTCATTATTAATTGCGCATACCTGGACATACTTGAGATGGACAGAAAGAAAAATTTCCTCATTCATTTCAATGCTGTATGACCATGGAAGGTTCTGTGTGTAATTTTCTGGCTACCAAAACTGAGAAAGACCTAATGGTGATATATGAATTGGTAATGCATGAATTATTCCAGTTATCTCTCATTGAGGACATCATCGGCGGTGAATGTTAAGCACTGGGTCGTGAGTTCGTAAGGACTGCAAGCCATGTCTTTAGTTTTACACCCGTAGGTCCAAGGATAGTGCCCCCGTAGCAGATGCTCAGTAGATGTGCAGTGAGTTAGACGAAGGACACTATGGGAGGGCCTTGTTGGCTTTGGAACCGTCATGCTTAAGTGATAAAATCTTGGATTTCTGAGTTCCTGTGATGCACACCTAACTTCTTATCAGCCAGTAGCTTAGCTAAGTAAAACAATGTAATTGGTATGTCTTGACTCCCACTGTCCTTTTAGAATCTATTAACTGGGAGAATGCTTATCTTCTGCGTTGGATGAAAACGAGTTATTGATTACTCTTACATAATGAAAAGTCCACACAGTCACATTAAGTGAAAAACAAACACACAGTCTTGATTCAGGTATTTGCATGTTGGGTCTTTTAAACCAGCATCCCTTGCTCTTGGAACTTACCCACTTGGTTTGATACTGAGTGTCACAACTTTTGTAGAGAAGGATACTTATGTTAACCAACTCTCAGGCTTAGTTCATAGGTAAAACCTGTCTTCTGTCCCCAACTAAGGCCTGTGATGGGTGAGCACCTGTTTGCCTTTGGGAAGTAGGTATGTTAACTGTCCCCTCTGGAGTGGGAGCTCAGGGAAAGAGGAGAAGGAAGAGCAGAAGATTTTTACTTGACTTGATGACTGTGAGGTGATGTAGTGCTTTCAGAGCCTGGTTGATGTTTAAAACAGACTCTAAAGGGCATCGTGTGCCCTGCTGGAACTTTCCTACCGTGTTCCTTGACATGGTGTTGGCTGCTCCTTCCCTTCTCAGCTTCTGGTTTCTAGAAGGACTTTAAAAATGGCTCCCTCTGTGGGTTCCACATCAGGTCTTAAGGGTTTTTATGCTTTAGACACCGGTTGCAGACTTTTCTCCCCACTACTACAGGCAGCTTCTGCCAGCATGCTGCCTGTAAGCCAGGAATGTGTGTTGGCTGCCAGTTCACTGTACATCCCTCACCCCAGATTCAGAGGCCAGCGAACACTTGCAAGGCCTCTAGGCTTGGGGTGAAAAGGAAACATGCCTACTTTCCCCTCCCAGAACTAAATAGCTTTTTCTAAAGAAAGTCTCAAGTCCTCCCTTGATTTCCATTATTTTTATCATGGTAGCTTCTCTGGAGTCTTAGAACCCTCCAAACGATTTTTAGTCACTTTTTAAATATGTTTCTTTTGTTGTTGTTTTTATTGATTTTAAAGAGAGAGAGAAACATCAATGAGAGAGAATCAACATCCATCAGCTCTCTCCTGCACACCCCCTACTGGGGATCAAGCCGGAAGCCTGGGCTTGTGCCCTGACCGGGAATTGAACCAGTGACCTCTCAGTGCATGGGTCAGTGCCCAATCACTGAGCCATACCAGCTGGGCGGTCACTTTTTAAAAATTTCTATAAAGTAGTCATGAGGTCATTTTGGACATATTTGCTTACTGTATTTTAGTGCTTCTTTGACAGTTCCAATTATAGAACATATTAGGTAATTACGATACCTATTCCTAAGTCAGGAGGCTTTCCTCACCCTGCGATTGGTTATTCTATATGGCAAAAAACAACCCGGTGATTTATACATAGGTGAATAACAATTTATGTCTCAGAAGGCAAATCTTGTCTCTGTACATTAAAATATTCAAAATTCCCAACTGAGAATGGACTTAGAAATATTTTTGATTCATGAAACTGAAATAGAGGTCTGGCGCTTGGGGAAGTGCTGTAACGAGATTGACTCTATTTTGTGAACTGAGAAATCTTTTTTATTTCTCCTGTCTGCCCCCATTTAGCCATCCTGTTATATACTGTGTTTGTTAACACAAGTTAATTGCATTATATTGTGAAAATTAGTGTAGGTTCCCATATTTTCTATACAATATAATTTATTGCCAAAAAATTCTCTTTTGCTTTGAATGTTCATCATATGTTCCTCATGTTTTTTAGTTTTATAAATTGAAAGTATGTAAAGCCATAAACACTTTTAAAAGGCAGTTAAAGTGAAGTTACTATATTTGGGGGGGTGTAAATCAAAGCATTTTATTGAAGGTGTTTGGGGAAGGGTCAAGGGCTGGGAGGACAGTGAGATCTCACATCCTCTTCTGGCCATGATCTCCCAGCTTCACAGCTGCCGAAATCATGAAGTTAATATTTAAATGATTTTTTAAAATCATGAACTTAGACAAAGAAGGACTGTTACCTAGAAGGCCCTTAGTGTCTTTTTACAAGTTTCTGCCAGAAGTTATTAGTTTATTCACTAATTAAACCCTCTTTTAAAAATACTTTTATTAATAAGAATACATTTCTAAATGGTGACACAGGATTTCACCTTCAACCGTGATTTTTTAAATAAAACTTATATGAGAAAACTATATGTGGAATAGATGAAAAGGAATAGTACATTTTTTCTTTCATTTCCCATTAAGTGTTTAATTTCTGTTAAAGTCGTACTTTGAATTATGGTCCTTATTTTTTTTACACTAATCTAAATGTATAAATTATATTTTTATATGCAGGACTTCTTAATTACTCAGCTGACTGGGAAGGAACTCTTTGAGATTTGGAAGGTGGTCAATCCCATGGGGCTGCTGGTGGAAGAACTGAGGAAAAGGAATATTTCAGCTCCGGAACCCAGACTTACCAGGCAGTCTGGAAGCACCACAGCTTTGCCTCTGTATTTTGTTGGCTTGTACTGGTTAGTACAATTTTAATCTTAATTTCATAACATTGATTGGAAGCCTTAAAAAAAGAGAGACTTTACAATTCCTCAGTATAACCTCTGATTGCGTGAAAAGACTTAAAAATATCTCATTCCCATGATTACTACTTCCTTTCCAGCTGGTCATTCTTAGGGAAAGGTAAGTCATCTATGGATTGCTAATAGTATCTCCCCCCTGCCCCAATTTTCTTTCCTTTTTTAAAAATTATTTTTCAATTATGATTGACATTCAATATTATTTTATATTGGTTTTAGGTGTACAGCATAGTGGTTAGACAGTTACATAGTTTACAAAGTGATCCTCCGATATTTCAAGTACCTGGCCCCATACATAGCAGTGGAGGACATTATAAGGAGAAAGTGGGTGGCAATGTAAACATTCACCTTCAGTTTTCATTCAGGTCCAAGCAAAACAATAAGATGCTCTTTTGCTCCTCAGATTGGCAACCCTTAAACACATCCTTTATTAGCAGTTCATATACTATTGCTGGTAGAAAGGAAAAATGTTTCTGTTAATTCTGGTGGATGATGTTGCCAAAGTAAGTTTTACAAGGCAAAACTGATTTGTGGGCTGTGCTTTATGATGCACCAGGTAATTTTGGACTGCTGCTGCTGTTTTTATTCTAGTGATAAGAAGCTGCTTGCAGAGGGACCTGGGGAGACAGTCCTGGTTGCAGAAGAAGAAGCTGCTCGAGTGGCGCTCAGGAAACTGTACGGATTTGCTGAGAACAGGCGGCCTTGGGACTATTCAAAGCCCAAAGAGAATTTCAGAGCAGAAGAGACCATCACTGCTAGCTAGCCAGCCAAAGATGGGACCTGAAATTCGTAAGCAAAATATTGAGACAAGCGTCAGATGCTCAGAGCTGGACGTTTTCCACATTGTAAAGAAATGTGTTTACCCTCATACTCAGCCCCTAAAATTAAATGGGCTCTCATCAGGGCACATGTCTTTTAGGTTGTTTTTCTTTCGTTCTCTTTTTGGATGTTTCCCATTAAATTTCCCAGGCCCTTGATTTTATTACCGTATGTAACTCGTACAATAGGTGTACTCTATTCCCTTCTGGCTTTGAGGTATCATAATTTGAATATAAGTTCTGTGTGAACTTTGCTGTAATACCATTGAAAAAGTTAGTATTTCCGTGATGTTTCATTGTAATTTAATTTGATATACCTGGGTGAGTGAACTCCCCTAACCCTAATGCTTTTGCTTCTAAAGTAATTTTAGCTAAAACAGTGATGTTATAACTTAACCTTCAGAAATGTAAGGTGCATATTTTAGCAATTAGGTATTTACATGATCTCTAAATCATGTAAATAGGTTTAAAAATCTGTATACTAATTCATTTCATAGTTATTCAATTTCTATAAAATAAATGGCAGGAAAGGTACATTTTATGCTTTTAAAAGAAAACACGAAGATCAAAAGCAGCAGCCTGAAGTATTGAAGCCAATGCTCGTGGAAAAATAAAGGATGTATTTATCAATTTAATATTCTATAATCATAATCATAGCTGCTATGTGCCAAGCACTGTTCTAAGTGTTTTACTGTAAGATTTAATTCAGTCTAGGACAAACCTTAAGTGTGTCCTCTGGCTCTAATCCTCTGTGGTCAGTTCTGTAACCCACCTGCAAATTCTCTTTGGTTTATTTCTCTTTAACTTTTTAGCAACAGTTTTCAGTTTCAGTCTGCCAATAGTTATGCCCAGGGCTTAACAAGAAAAGTGGGAATTGGGAGTTGAGGATAGAAAAGGTAAAATGTTTAAGCTGGTAGCACTATTGCCATGAAATCTTTATAAAGGATCATGAAGGACCTCTGAAACTTGCCTGAGACTCGTTAGGAAAGTGGAACTTATCACATGTAAGAGAGTTTACAGACATCACAGCTAATGCAGAGACTGTTTGGATTGGAAGGTTTGAGAATTACTGGAGGTGGTTGAATTTGGTGGGTTAAATGTAAATTATTTCACCGTTCTTTGGAGAATTAACTACTAATAGTTGAACACAGGGACAGAGGGCCAAGCCCAGTAGTAAAATGCCACACTTATGTTTGTCACCCACAGCAAGTAAACATGATTGATAAGCAGCTCATTGATACCTAAAGAGAAAAGAGATTACAGAAGGTTTCAGGGAAGCAAAAGATGGTAAATGTTCTCAACCACTGATTCATCCATCATATGCAAAAACATCAGGTTCTAGCTAGAGTATTTGAATTTTATTTTAGGTGAAGACTTTTTCAAAGGGTTTGTTAAAGAACTTAGTTGCAAACTCAGTAGTCCTTTCCCCGATAAGTAGTGCTGATAATGTGACCCCTAAATTCTGTTCAGGCCCGTTTGCAGTACCTTAACCTATGAGGTTGGAGGGGAAGTGTCCTCACCTTACTGTCAAGCTTCTGAACCTTGAATGCTTTTAGATTTATATACAGAACAAAGCTAGCTCTAGTTCATAAAATCTAATTTGCAAGTAAACAGACCCGAATTCCTTATGGAGAATGTGATTTCAGCATATATCTAAGTAAAGTCTCCTTTGAACCTACATTAAGGGGTACTTTTTAAATGCACCCTGAACATGTGGGCTGGAATGTAGAAAACAAATTATTAGCATGCTTGAGTGGTTCTGTATGAAATAGCTTAAAACTTGGAACCAACCTGGACAACTCATTTGCTCTAACAATATATCCTGCGTAAGTCTGATGTGTGGGCAAGAGGAACCTGTGGGTTATGTAACTAAGCATTTAGCAACCATTTGAGGACTAGGTTTTTGACTGTCTATAATCCATGTTGAGAAGACAGCTGTTAACGACCATAAGTTGGTGAGATATAAAAGTACTGATACTTGAACTTGGCATAGGAGAAGACATTAGAGTCATTTACTTTGAAATTCTGATTCCCTTTCTCACCTCTTCCCACTCCAGTTCCCTAACTCCAAAATATAATGGCACCAAATAGTTCCTTAGCCAAAAATGTAAATTGATGTCTACAGACTCAACTATATAAGCCTTATTCTTTATAGTACATTTGTTTTTATTATTTGCATATATAAAGTAGAGAATATTATTCTTGAAGTATTTTATGTGGTCATGAGAAAGTGAACTATATTACTAAAAACAAATACCGAAAATGAAATAGGGGCTGCTTATTGTGTTCAGCACGTTATATATTTTTGCCACAAGATGGTGCTCTAATTCCACTTCACAGTTACCTAGTGCGCAAAGTGCCTTTATGGGGGACACTACCTTTCCTCCCTGTGCAAGGGAGATTATGTATGTTTGTATGTATAGGGTCTGTGATTACAGTGACACATGACTTCTTGGTCCCTCACAGTTTTAACAGTCTGAATATGTGCGGAAGCTAGCTCACCTCTTCCCTCAGGATGTAAAGTCGAGCATTTCCTATAAGAACGATTCATCTGATGCCAAGGTCTGGATATTTTAGCTCTTATATTTCCTGGAAAGGGAAAATGGCAGAGCTTCCATAAATAAAACTTCTAAAATACTTTATTTTTGGCCACGTCTTCCTATTATTTTCTCCTATTTTAATGATGGAAGAAAATGCACTGATTGCAGAGGCAAGGATATGTTAGTGTCCATCTTGATGGTTTGTAAAACCAGATGTGGGCATTCCTCTCATCGGGTCCAGCTCACAACGTCCCCAGCTGAGGGATGCCTATTGAGGATGCCCAGCTGCAGCATGCTGCCCACGTCTACCTCCTAAGTTCACTTTTCCTTTCATCTGACCCCTAGGTTGTCTCTCCAAACCTCAGTTTGTAAAATCCTCTGCCAGGGTCCTCTGGGACCTACAGCTGCGGCTCCCAACTTTGGCACTCAGAGCACTAGAAAGATACAGTTCTCTCTGTAGAATAAATACTAAGGTGATTGCTAGATTGAATTCCATCTTGCAAATTAAGAATTTTTCCAGGACAAAATTCATGCAATCAAAAGTTATAATTACAAGCACATGTTTTAAACTATTCAAAATAATATAACTGAATGGGACCAGAAACCTGTAAAACTAACTCTAATAGGCATTAATAACTATGCCAGCATGTTTGCTAGAGTACAGGGCTGCCCTTCAGAATAACGTGCCGTTTAATTTTAAATATGGAAAACAATGGCCCCTTCTCTCAGGGTTGACCAGTTCCACACTTAGTCGTAACCACAGAGCTCAGCCCACTAAACAATAAGAATTCCAAACGACAAATTGGTGGAGTGTTGAATGTGAAGTTTTAATGTATAAAGAGTGATGAGTAGAGCTCGTGGGCTAAAAAAATGTTTTTAAATTTCGATAAAAAATATTTTAAACCTTTCTGATTTAGATAAGACTACCCAAATCTTGAAGAAATTAGTGGGGATGGGGGAGGGAAAAAACAGGCAAATAAAAAATGGTAACATTGCCCTGTCTGAGTTGCTCGGCTGGGTGAGCTTCATCCTGTGCCCCTAAAGGCTGCCGGTTCAGTTCCCAGTCAGGGCACGTACGGAAGGCAACCGACCTGTGTCTCTCTCATGTCACTGTCTCTGTCTCTCTCTCTCTCTCTCTCAGAATGTCCTTAGGTGATGATAAAATAATTGGTAGCATTAGAATTGCGATTAGTTCCCCCCAAAATACCTTGTCATTTCAAAAAAAATAAACACTCCAGCCTGTCACCAGAAATGATACTTCCACCATTCACTCCAATTTCCAAAGTAGGAGTCCCCAGCGACTTCTTTCTGCGCTGGCTACGGGAGCTCCACTTTTGAGGTAATACTTGGCCCTCACTGGAGTGAACAGGCAGCTGAGATCAGAGGCGGGTTTACTGCTCTGAAGGGACCTGCCGTCGGAGAAGGGGCGAGGCAGGGAAGAGTCTGATGGCCGGTTCAGAGGAGAAAGCCAGGAGCTTTGGGTTTTCTGCGGTTTATCAAAGCGCACAGGTTTACTGGAAGAGGCTGAAGTCTTTTCAAAAGACTCCTTTCCTTGTGTTGTATTTTCAGATAGACAGATAGCTTTTTTATTTAATTTTATACTACTCATAACACTTTATTTTTACTTTGTACAAAATACAAAAATGCAAATCCAGAGAGTACAGAAGACCAGTAGCGACAGGCACACTGCACAACAGCAAACCTTGTCTAGCAAGACATTAGTTTTTAAAACTTTATTTTAGTGGATACATGCACTATATAAAACAACAACGACAACAACATCAAAAACACAGAGGCTAGATTTCGCTATTTCTACCCCCCAAATAATGCTTACTAACAAGACTTTGGATGAGACCAAAAAAAAAAAAAAAAAAAAAAAAATTTAAAAGGCCAATAATATTTTTTTCATAAAAATGTAAAAGCTACCATAAAATGTCTTTTTCTCCCCATCACACTGCTTGAATTTCTTCTGCAAAGCCATACATAAAAACAAAACAAAACACAAATCCTGAACTGGACAGTAAATACTCAAGAGGGTTGTTACCTAGGTAACCACTCAGTAGTTTAAAGAACCTTTTAAACATCTGGCAGCCTTTCTATTCATTGCTCAGTACAGTGCTCTGGCCATCCTGCCTCTTCCCGCCTTTAACATCCTGGAATAGAAATGCTTGCATCCTTGAGTCTCTGTTCCTAAGAACTAGTTTTGAAAAAGAAAGTAACGTACAAAAATATTTAACAGAACTATGAGAGACATAGGCAAGGAGTCTTCTCTTCATAGCAAAGTCGGGTTTGCCTTGCATGGCTTCTATAGGACTCTTCAGGGTTTGTTTATCTGCCCCATGAACAAGAAGGCACCTACAGAGTTGAAAGAAAACAATGCGTGACTACAGTTTTAAAATGAGATGGAAGGCACATTTAAGGGACGGTCCCTGGCCTGAGTTGAACCTACTCCTCTCAATGGAACTTTCTGCAATGATGGAATGGTTTCTAGCTTCATGGTCCAAGATGGCAGCCAATAGGCACATGTGGCTACTGAGCCCTTGAAATATAGTTGGTGTGACTAAGAAATTGAATTTTTAATTATATTTCATGTCAATGAATTAAAAATTAACGTGAAATAGGTGCATGTGGCTAGAGGCTCCCATGGTGAACTCTTTGGTTCCAGGGCACACTAATTATGACATTAAAGATGCAATGGGACAAGAGGGTAAGAACTAGCTTATATTTTGCTTTAAAAAGAGTAAAAGTTAAAATGTATTAGTTTCTCTTCTGTACCAACATGAAGCCAACCTCTCATCAAAGACAATCTTATTTGTTCTTCAAAATTGTACTGAGGGTAGGAACTACTGTTATATGGAGCTAAAGTTTGAACCAATGGCTGACAGAGCCAAGATGGACTGAATTAACAAATTAAGTCATAACCATGGAGTTGGCTCACAGAGGTTGACAACATCTAATTTCTTGTAAAATTTTATTGGATTAATTTTTTTAAAAATCAATAGATGTCAAAAGTGCTCCAAAGGGTCGCAGAGTCCTCTATATGTTAAAAGTAAAACAACCAAACATACAGTCTTGTCCTCTTTTGAAAGATCCCATCACACTGTGTAACCACAGCCTGATTTTCCTCTCTCCAGGGTGTATAGTTGATGTGCTTGCAATTGTTGCCACATGGGAAACAGACTAAAAGCAGAACCGCTGCATTTAACTACAATGGCAACCTACCTCTCTGAATTCTAACTGTGACCAATGGGAGAGAATCACTCACCTGTAGGATTATGTCGGATGAAAAATAGAAAAGGTCTGTCCACTATAAACCAGGGAGGAGATGACCTCGCAATTAGAATCGCAGCTGCGGGGGGAAAGGAAACATTCACCATCCTGTTTAGTCCACACCAGCACCCTCTTTAATACAAGTACCGACTCCTTGTAGGGTTTTATGAGGATTAAGTGACATAAACATGGCAGCTCTCAGCACACTGTTTGCCACTGAACACACACCCAGTGCATACTCACTGTCAGTACTGGCTGGCTTTTATTTATCCCATCTGCCCCCTGGTGAAGGGAGCTGGGCCTTTCAGCCTAACCAATCCCTTCTGCACATTAAGGCCCAGCTTCGTGCTCAGCCACTGAGTCTGCCTCTTCCTCTGGTACGAGCTAGGTTTTCTTCCACTGGCAACACAGACCCCCTCATCTGGGACCTACTGTGCTGTCCAGCTCGTCTTGGTGTAGACATGAGGCTTAGAAAGCAGACTTCTTTAGTTCATGGTCTGAGACGTGCCTGCTCTGCCCTGCTCACCAGTAGTGGCTTCAGTTTAATAAGCCTGTGGCAAGGCCTTGAAGGCAGGTGGTGCAGGCACAACTGCCCCGTGCTCACGGCGATGACCAGGTCCTCTTGTTCAAGCCCCAGGGAGCATTAATGACGGGGGCTTGATACTAGAGAAAACTGCAGCTACGCTGGGTAAACCACTTACTCGGGGTTATTAAAAACTACTCACTAGTTAGCAGATGGAATAAATCAAATTCCCTCAAAACTTATGCAGAAGCCCTAATCTCCAACGTGACTGTAGCTGTGCATAGGGCTGTCAAGGAGTGTTTATTTAAATGAGGTGGAGCCCTAACCCAGTAAAACTGGTGTTCTTATAAGAAGACAGGGAGACCAGGGGTGGACGGAGAGAGAGAAAAGGCCATATGGGGACACAGTGAGAAAGTGGCCATCTACAAGCCAAGGAGAGAGGACTGAAGAGAAACCAACCCTGCCAACACCTTGATCTTGGACTTCGGCCTCCAGAAGTGCTAGAAATGAATTTCTGTTGCTAAGCCACCCGGTCCGTGGTACTTGCTATGGCAGCCTGAGCAGACTAATCCAGCGGGGCTGGGCTTCAAATGGATGAGACCTGGGCAGTTACACAGGCCCCACACTCACAAGGACCCCGCCCGTGGTTTAGCGATCTGCTGCTGCTGTCTTGAAATTTTCGATCACTTTTGAACACGGGGCTCCATATTTTTGTTTTGTGTAGAGCCCTGCAAACCATGTAGCCCATCCTGATAGTTATACTGTTGGCAAAATTGGTCACTAACTTTGGCAAAATTTAGATGTCACTTATAATCGCCTAGAAAAGACAGGAGGCATCTTAAGGATTCCAAGCCCTTATTCTAGATCTTTGCTTTAAATGCTATTTCAAAGGAACAAATATTAAATGTTCATTTTGGAAAGGCAATAAAGTGTCTACTGTAGGTATAAATGGTACCTTTTAATGACCAGAAATATTTGACCCAGTGACAAGCGTCGCTGAGATATTGTTTTATGAGATTGGCCATATCTATTCAGGCAACCCCTGTGGATAATTAGGGGGTAAAAGGAAAACAACTCAGGATTGTCTGTTTCCTCCTCCATTATATAAGCCGTCAAAGGGGAAGCAGATGTGCATGTTCAGATTACCCAGACAGGCTGCACGGCATCCTGCTCCAATGCGGTGGCTGCGTGCTAATCCTTCACTTTGTCCTGGATAAACCCGACTGACTGGTTTCCTATTAGTTAAGTGCTATTACTTCATGTTTCAATCTGTAGATTGGTCTTTTCTGCCAGTAAGAAGCCAGAACACGCTCTGTCCTTGGAGAGCAGGGTTCAGCCCACGGCTGTGCTCAGGCCAGTGCAGGGGGCAGATCTTGTCTTTATCAGGTTTTATAGAAACAGCCACGCCCACTGCCTCGTACCATCTCTGCAGCTTTGTTGCCACAATGGCAGAGTTGAGAAGTTGAGAAGCCGCTTTGGGCGCACAAAGCAGAAATACATCGTTTGGTTCTTTACAGAAAAAGTTTGTTGACTGTTGTCCTGGAGGAATTTCTCTCACTGAAGCACTTCCCTTAATATGAGACAGCTCGGAGCTCCATGGACACAGGTCCCCAATCCGTCTCATTCCCCACTGTGCCCTGACAGTCACCCAGAGTGCCTGACCAGAAGTGGATGAGCAGCTGAGCCCACCTGCCCCCCCTCGCCCGTGCACCAGGACCAGCCCCTCCGGGACCCCAGCTTACTCGTGACTGCTGAAGCTTTGGTTCCATCTTCACTGACTTCAATTTTCGCTTTTTGCAAGATGTGAGAAATATGAAGGTTTTCTGACCCTGTTTCCAGAAAATAAGACAAAAACAACAGCATTTGTTTGAGATGCAGACCATCTGTTTAGTTGGAAAAGGAACCTCAGCCATGGCCAATTCCAAATCTTAAAGGTGTAAGAGGAGAAGCGACCTTGTACAGTCCTGGGATCGAAGGCTATAGGACTGTCACCTGTGGTGTCTGCTAAGGGAACTGTGACATCACTCCAGAGGAGGGAGTTCCAGCCCCCAAATATGTTCGTGCCTCTAGCAATTCAACTCCGATCACTGAGAATTTTATAAACAAATAAAAAGGGTGGGGCCTTAAAAGGAAGCGTGGCTACCTGGAAGCAGTGGGCCAACATCATTTCCACTTACATATGTCAGATACAGGAAGGGCTTCAGATGGCATTTACAGGTGGGGAAACCAAGGCCCGGGGTGCTTTTAAAAAAAGTCTGCCCTCTAACCACACGGCTAGTTAGTGGCAGAGTAAGTGCTGGCTTTTCACAACAAGAACCACTCATCTTAGGGGCATATCAGTAAGAGAAGAAGGTCGGGCATGAGAAGGGTTCTGTTGTGAGGATCAGACTCAGAAATGTGGTTTTGCCGCTGGAACCTTCTAGTGAATTCACTTTCCTTCTCAGCAAATCCTTACCACCCCAGCAAATCCTTACCACCCCACTGGGGGCAGCTCTCAGGGACAATGCAAACGGAGGTTAACGTTGGCCTTGGCTGGACGTGGGTCTGGATGCAAAGGGAAATAGTGCTGCTTGCGTCATCTGGTTTTATTTTATTTTAAATTTATTGGGGTAAGGTTAGTTAACAAAATTATACAGGTTTCTGGTGCACAATTCTATAATCCATCAGCTGCACACTGCACTGTGCGTTCCCCACCCCACCTGGTTTTAAGTTGGCTGCACCCATGCTTGGCTCTAATATGACCAATGGTGAGTGAGGGGCCCCTGTGCAGGGCCCAAGTCACCTGAGGAGTTAAACAGTACATCTCGGGAGAATTGGGGCGCCTATTCTTCCCTCTGAACACCTGTGAACTCCGTGGGGACACTAGGTAGTGTTTAGGCTACACAGGATAACCCTAAGGGGAAGTGCAGGTTAAAACCGTGCTTCTCAAATGTTAGTGGGCTGAGGACTCTGGCAGAGTGAGGATTCCGAACCAGTAGGTCTGGGTCAGACCCCACATCATGCATTTCGAGCAAGTTCCCAGGTGATGTGGCCACCGCTGGACAGGGATGAGTGTCTGACTAACAGGATGAGACCGTCGGAATGTCCATGGAGCTGCAGCGTCACCAGGGAGTCAGGTTTATCCCCGGGACAGGCACTCGGGTTCAGGTAACTGGGGCTGGTGGTGAACTAATACCTTTGCACTCAAAGGAAAGAATACAGACTGGAGGGCAGGTAATGTTTAAGCCAGGAATTCGCTTTGGTGGGGGGTCGCTGTGCTCCAGATGAGAAAGAGAGAGGACTGACCGACCATTCACACATAGCTCCAGGAAAAGGTACCTATGTCGGCAAGGAAGAGATAGCATACCCACTGTGTCCTAGAAGTTTTAGGGGGGAAAAAATTCTAATCAGACTCCTTTGAATTTATATTATTTCAGAATAATGGGCATGAAATGACAATACACATCTGGATATTCTGCATGCCTGTTTGGTGGAAATAAGCAAGTATTTGAAAGCCCAAAATATCTTCATTTTTAAAACACAGGGAAAAAGTGTACATTAAAAAAACCAAAACAAATACCTAATTAAGGGCCATACTTTTCGGTAATAGAGACAATACACAAAACACTTCTTTACCTGGGAAGAGTCACTTGGGCTTCACGGGAAACGTGCGTGTGAAATGCTGGGAGACTGACTGACACTGACTTAAATGATCAAGGATCAACAGTGCCACTGGGCGATAAACCAAATTAAACCTTGGAGAGTGTTAGGGCAACATGTTTATAATTTTGACCTTTTCTTTCTGAACGAGAGACTCAGTTTCCAGCACAGTCTTCAAGTTTAAGAATAAGTTTTAAACTGAACATACTTGTTATTTTTGCAAAATTTGCCTTTGATGGATCAAACATCTCGGTGATGCCAAGGACTTTCAGCGGTTCCTTTAGATCTGTCTGTGCTGTAGCTGTGAACCTAGCATGAAAGCAGAGAAGAGGGGGGGAAATCATTAGACTCTAGGTGATATAAAATGGTATCAGTGGCAGTGGACACATGTTCACAAACAGGTTCTTTTCTAAGCACGCTCTGAACACCAATCTAAATCGCACTGTAAATTTTAATCCCAAGGTAAACAGAGAACAACTCATCCCTCATGCCCTCAGCTGGCACTAGCACCCCAGAGTAACAGCAAGAGGGGTGCTCTCCCCTTCACGCACCAGGCTCCCTGTTCCAGTCTCAGGAAGATCCACAGAAGTGCCTTCACTTGTGTGGACACGGAGACGCAGGGTGCTGGCAAGTGTCTACACTGCAATGTCTACAGTCCTGCCCCTTACCAACCAAAGAGCCCTTGTCTTGGCTGCTGTAAGAACCACCATCCTTACGGGGGTTGGGGATAGTCAGAGAGGAGACACATTCCCGCTAGGTCACGGTGGAATTCAGAAAGCATCCTACTGTTAAAATGAGAGCAAGCATTGGGATAGGTGTCGTGGTATTGCATTTGGATGTAATACAGGTTTCTTGGATATCTGTGGGCTATCTGGCCTTAGAGCCATCCATATGTCAGCTATTAAAGATGTCACCAGAGGATGTTTTACCAGATTTGACCACATCCTTTGGGAAAGCAACAGGTAGGTGAACGGATTCTCATCACAGATGAGCCGGAATGCTAATTAACCCTTATAATTATAATTTACCCACAATGTCACCATCTCATTCATTTATATCAAGCATTGCCTGTGTGAAGGCTTATTTTATAACAGAAAATAATCTTGGGAAGATTACTAATACTGTTATCGATGTACTTCTCTGATTTCTTGACTCAATGACTGCAAATTAAAGTAGAACCAGAAGGCACCACCCACCCGTGAGGTCTGGGTGGCTAAAAACCCTAGAGATGAGCAGAACACTAATGTGAAAAAGTTCTTAAAACGGGGCCAGCATTCCCTCCTTCATAGGTCTAGGCAAAGTGTTCTCTGACCTGTTAGAAATTCAGGATTCAGACCGAGTCTGGGATTACTTTTCCCTTGGACTCAAGTCTTAACGGCTCGAATTCCATCTGTCTTATATGTTCAGGGTGTAACAGGAAAAGTTCCCTAGATATTAATGTACGAATTCTGCCTGTGGTTTCAAAATGTTTCCTTACCACCTAGCTTTTGGACCTTGGTCCTCAGCAACTTCCAGCTAAAACTTAGGTAGTTAAAATGAAGCCCTTTATCAAAAAAATGGAACACTACTAAACTTTACTGTAATTTCGTCCTACTAATATGATGACATGCGCGTGTTTTCCAGTCTCTCGAACAGAACGAGGCACGTTCGGAGCTGGTGGTTTTGCGGAGGCCGAGACCGGCGGCCTTCTCTCCTTTTCCACTGTCATTGGCCTGCCCTGTCAGAGGCACGGGGGTCACAAGAAACTTTTCCAAAAGCACAGCCCTGCGTTGCTACCATGCGACTTCCACACAACGCAACGGGCTTCGCCGGGGGCCAGATCTCAGCCTCGGGTCGGCTGGAATCTGACACAATCGCTACGAGGATCCAGCACTCCCACTGTCTCCTCCCTCGGGGAAAGGAGCCACTTACTTGGGCAGGACGACCTGCACCCTCTTGGGGACCATCATGCTGGCCCAGCTGTCTATGGTCTTGGCGCTGATGTGCGGGACGATGGCCGCGAGCGGGGTGGAGCTCTCGCTGGGCAGCGCGACCAGCATGCTGATGCTTTCCCCGTGGTAGGGCAGCTCGATGAAGTTGTACCACAGGCCACTGGGGGTGCTCGCCGACCCTAGAGGAATCAGAGGCAGGGTCAGGGCGCGCCGACCCTAGAGGAATCAGAGGCAGGGTCAGGGCGCGCCGACCCTAGAGGAATCAGAAGCAGGGTCAGGGCGCGCCGACCCTAGAGGAATCAGAGGCAGGGTCAGGGCGCGCCGACCCTAGAGGAATCAGAGGCAGGGTCAGGGTGCGCCGACCCTAGAGGAATCAGAGGCAGGGTCAGGGCGCCTGCCGACCCTAGAGGAATCAAAAGCAGGGTCAGGGCGCGCCGACCCTAGAGGAATCAGAGGCAGGGTCAGGGCGCGCCGACCCTAGAGGAATCAGAGGCAGGGTCAGGGCGCGCCGACCCTAGAGGAATCAGAAGCAGGGTCAGGGCGCGCCGACCCTAGAGGAATCAGAGGCAGGGTCAGGGTGCGCCCACCTCCTGGCGCGGCAGTGACTGCGCTCGGCAGGGTAGCTGGGGGAAAGAGCAATGCAAAACAGTGTCCTCAGAAGGACAAAGATACGGCAGACTGGGTTCCCTTCCCTGCTAGAGAATTCCCTTCCTTCAGTCTGGACCGTCTAAACTCGTGCCTTTGGGCGGTACTAAGATGACATCAATTCTGTTCAGGGGAACGTAGATCACAGGGTACTCCGGGCACAGTGCTCTGCAGAAGTCGACCCCTGAGTAAAGGGATGAGCGGGAGCTGCCTCAGACGGGTTCTGCTGGCCGGCCTGCGCGTTGCTGTTGACGAGAAGGCAGCGCCGGGAGAAACCGCTTCGGCCGTGTGGGGCCCGACCTCTGCCAGGCCCGTACCAACCCCTTCAGCACGTTTATAACCTGCAGTGCCCCACAGGGCAGGAGTAAGCATTCTGTGTTACTATTGGGGAAGTGACAATTAGAGAAATTATGTAACTGGCCCAGGGGCACGTGGCTAAGCAGCGGAGCTCCGGGACTCGGGCTCTGCGTCCAACGCCAAAGACCATCCTTGTACTTCAGCACCCGACCCCCTGCTCGCTCTCCATGCACCCCAGCAGCTATCCTCAGGGCTCTCAGATACTTTGGTCCTGGGCCCTCGATTCTTCTTGCACGTAACGTAAAAGCAGTATTATAAAGGCTCTGGGATATTCTGGAGAAAACTGTTTAAGTCTACTTATCCCCAGGTTCCCAAACTAATTTGATTTTAGAACCCTTTTATCCCATGTAAAATATTCAAAACGTTCAGCGCCTGAGCAGCACGCCTGAGCACCGCCGGTTAGAGTGAATGACAGTGTTGTCACGATAGGCACTGGCGAGAAGCCCGGTGGGGCAGGGCCCGGAGGGGCTGCTAACTCCCTGGGAAAAGAGTCTTCGACAGAACACGCCTCAGGTCCCGTGGAACCTCTACATTCCCGCCTACTGAGAGAGTTGTAAAAATTAACGAGATGGATGGAAAACCAGCATCTCTAGATTTATGGGGGATTTCTGAAAAGTTTTATTAAACATACTTCAGGCTTTTTGAGAAGAACTTGGTCTCCTCAGTGAGGTTATTTAACCTCTGTGTGCCTCCGAGGTATCAAGAAATCAAAAGAGTGCACCTCATAGGGCTGTTGAGGTGATAAAATGAGAAAGAAATACATTAGGGAGTTAGCAGGGCCTGGCCCGTGGTGGGTGCCCCCTGAGCACCAACCCCCCTTTCTCACCTTCTAAATGACCTAGAAGGACATCAGTTTAAGGAAGACAAAAAAGAGAAAGCAACTGATCTCATGATTTTCACTTGTCTTTTCTCTGGGGGTGACCTTTGCCAATCGCTGCACTCGAGACAGGTAGCATCGATAAGCCAGGTCTCCACAGATGGGGGTGGGGAGAGACAGCAGACTCGTCTTTGCTACATAACAAACACTTTTAGCTATAAAATATGATAAAAATAGTGAAGCAATCAGAATGACACTACAGGATGACATTGCAGGTTCCTCTTAAGAAAGACATGTGTGGCAATTCATGCACGTGAATGCTCACTCCACCCCGCGTCTGTCCTGGCGCTACCTATGATTCAAAGACAGGACCCTTCATCTCTACTGACCCTGCATAATGCAATGGTCTCAGCAGAAACTGAAAAATCAATGGGAAAGTGAGAAAAAAAATCACTTTCTTATAAGCCCTTTAATCCTCAAAGAAAACATTAGGTCCCTGCTCTGGCAGAGCTAATTTTTAGAAACTGTGAAATTTGGGAAGCAGTTAATAAGTGATTACTCCAGGGCATGAAATAAGAACCTGGAGGTATTCATTATCCACTTCTAGAAGTGTTCAATGTTCAGAGAAGGACTGGGGTCATGAATAATAAAAACTTATGAGCCAAGTGTGTTTGAGGCAGGGAGACAGCTTCTACTTCCACCAGTTAATCCAGCCTCGACTGGAGACATCATTAACCAGCCATTCAACATCCAGTCACTCACGCCTGCCTGATGATTCGTTTCTCCCCGGCCCCGCTTCTGCTTCTGATCACAGCAGCTGATGAAAAAAGTCAGGTCTCTAGAGGCGTATGAATGTAGAACAAGTATTTTACACGAATCAGCATCTACGGTTCTACGACATGTTGTCTGAAGCCAACCATACATCGGAACAGACCCTCGAAGTGTGCACTCACCGCTCCGGAACAGAGACAGCTGGGCTAGCATGGGCACTTGGTAGGACTTCCCGTCGGCTGCCACAAATGGGCGTTTCTTTGTGTTCTCTGGTCGAAACCGTGATTTCCACAAACCCTTAAAGTACAGGGCATTGACCAAGACCATTCTGGTGAGCACACCGTCGATGAGGTCTGGGGAGAGCAGATTGTCGATCTTACCTGTGAAGTCACAGAACAACAAGGAAGAAACTCAGGGTTGGCAGTGCATGTGAGGGCAAAGCAGCTGCTGGATCAGAATGAAAAATCAAGGAGAGTCTGAGGTTTTAAAAAGCAATTTTTTATAATACCCTTTTGGTACTTTCCAATTCTTTTTCTCACTAAAAATTAAAGCTGAAAACAAGTTAAAAAATCAGAGTCCAGGAAAAACTTGAGACGCTCTATGCAGGGATTACCAAACTTTTCATCAAGAAATTCTTTTATACCTATTCCTTATCAGTCTCATGCTTTAGGAAATTTTGCTCATCCAAACAAGCCATATTTATTAATTTCCCTGTTTTTTGCTAATAACTGACATGCATGACAACACCAATGATGGTTTCTGGTCAGTACAAGATAAGCAGCCGGGCTGTTTGAACCCGAGTTGATTTAATTCCATTCAAAATAAAGGAACACTTTATCCTGTGCAATGTTATCACAGGTGAATGCTTGGTTCCTCTTAAGATCTTAGAAATGGTGAGCATCGGTCTGTAATCTGTGGTTAAGGAAGAGTGGAGGTTAACATCGGTGTCTATATTTTTGAGTCAAGGATCGAGGTAGGTGCTAATACTAGAGATGAAAAGAAACGAGGTCTGTCCCCGGACTCCTGATTTTGAAGGAAAAGTTTCTTCACAAGACGTCAGAAGGGTCACCTTGTTTGTGCCGAGAGTGAAGGAGCGGCCACCTTGATCCGGGAGACTCTTGTGAAAGTCACAAGGATCCTGCAAAGTGCTACCTGGGCTTCACACTCTGATTTTTCATTTAGGTTCTTTTGGCTCCATATGGGAGATTAGGCTGTGTGTGTGTGTGTGTGTGCGTGTGCGTGCATGCACAAGAGAGATCACTAATACTCAAAGCTATTAAAAATTAGTTCAGTGCAGCCTTTAGCCCAAGCATATTTAAAAAAATTAAACGCAAGTTACAATATATTAAATAGTGAGAGTAAGACCAACAGTGTGAGAAGAAGCAAGAATGTCTAATTCAGTAGAGAGATTTAAGTCCTTTTACATGAAGCACAAGAAAATTCCGATGCACGATAAACAAACGTTAAATAAACCACGAGAGAAGCAGACCTGGGTTTCCCTGGCCGCGGAGGAGCGGTTTCGTGCCCGCTCCTGCCACCAGGGGGCACCAACGCCCCTGACCGCAGGGCCCGAAGGAAACCCACTCCCTTCAAGCAGCCATCACCCGGGGCCGGGGCCGGGGCCGGGCCGGGCCGGGCAGCGAGCTCCTCACGGCTGGCGCCGCGGGGGTGTCTCCGCCTCTGCCGGGACGGCCCGGCCCGGCCGCCTGCCCGCGAGACGGAGCTCCAGGCCCCTCGGCCGCCTCGCCGCCCCACCCGCCTCCCGGGCCCCTCCGTAAGGCCGTGCTCGGCACCGCCGCCACACCGTGGTGGCTCGCTCCACGCAGGTGTGCGGCGTCTCCCGCAACCGAGCCTCGACCCGCGCAAGGAGGGCGCGCCGGTGCTTGCTCACGGCCGCCTGCCCGCGCTCCGCAGTCGGCGCGTGTCCGAAGGAGCCCCTTCCGCCTTTCTTAAGACAAACGGAGCCCGACTGCCGCCGGGAGGACTGAGACACTAGGGGCAGGCACGAAAAAGGGAAGAAGGGCGAGAGAAGGCGGGAAACGCGAGCAGGCACGCGGTCCTCCGGCGGGGGCGCCGGGAGGTCAGCCGCCCGCGGCCGCGCGTCCCTCACACCGCCGCCCCCCCCCTCGCTGCCCGCCTCCCGGCGCCCGTGCTCTCAGAGAAGAAAACGAAACAGAAAAGAACCGTCCCCAAAGAACTGCGGACCCCGAGGAGCAGGCCGTCCCCAAAGAACTGCGGACCCCGAGGAGCAGGCCGTCCCCAAAGAACTGCGGACCCCGAGGAGCAGGCCGTCCCCAAAGAACTGCGGACCCCGAGGAGCAGGCCGTCCCCAAAGAACTGCGGACCCCGAGGAGCAGGCCGGCACCGTGACCCAGGCGAGCGCAGCGCCGCAGCCCGAGGCGGGGGCGCGGGGCGCGCGGGGGGCGCGGGGGGCGCGGGGATCTGCCGGTCGGCGAGGGCAGGCACGGCGGCTTCCTCGAGGAAGCACCACGAACTTGGGCCAAAGGCTGTAAAAACAGCGCACACCTGCCCGTGTGCGAAGGGCCAGGCGCTCCGCTAGACGCTTCCAGTGGATTTGTGCTCCCGTGACACCTGCGTGCTGTCAGAGCTGTTCTCGGAGTATCGCGGCGATGCCTGTTTTACGGACGGGGACACTGAGGCACCGGGAGGTGAGGTAACTTGCGCAGGTTACCAGTCAGCCAACGGCAGAGCTGATGCTAAACTCAGAACGCACGTGCGCCTGTAACGAGTGCGCTAGCCGGGCGACAGTGCAAGGGACGGGCCCTGACGCGGGGAGGGGTGTCCCGGGCAGCGGGCGCGCGGGCGAGGCGGGGGCGGCGGGCAGGGCGGCCCGCGGGCCCCGGCGGGCAGGGCGGCCCGCGGGCCCCGCCGCGTCCCCGCGCGCTGGGCGGGCCGTGTCCGCTCCTCCCCCCGCGGGCAGGCGCTGCCCCTCCGCGGACGAACCTGCCGGTCCTCGCACGCGGACCGCTCGGTCTCCAGGGTCCTTCTGAGCCCCGCCTTGTGGGCAAGCGGGGCAGGTCACCCCAAGGGGCAGTTTGGAAACTTGTGGGGGTGTTTCTGGTTAAATGGGCAGTGGCGAGAGACGCGACAGGTCCTGAATATTCAGAGCCCGAAAACACTGAAGAGCTGCGCTCTCCCTGCAAAACTTCCAAACAACCGCTGGATACTCACGTTGGCGAGAGGTCAGCTTAGGATCTGAGCCCAGGACCTCGCTCTTTTTCATGTTAGCACATGTATCTTTGGGGGGCAATACTTTTAATGTGCTGAACTTGCTGGGAATGTGGCTACCACGAAAATCGAGTAGAGACGATGTTTATGTTATTTAGAAATTTACGAAGAGTTTTGTACCATTTCAGAAAAAACTGCATCAATAATGGTAAGGCAGCTCATGGTTTTCATGTCACGGGTACAACATACGTGTCTTGGTCTGTGCCCAGGGGTTTACCTATTGACCTCCATATAAAATGACTTTTGTCGCTCCTTGTATTACAGTTTGGCATTACACGGGGTTGGGGAAAAGTAGGTTTACAGTTGTGAGTGCACAATAGAGTTTATTCTTTTTTTCTTTAATATGTCTTTATTGATTGCAGAGAAAGGAAGGGAGAGGGAGAGAGACAGAAACATCAGTGATGACAGTCATTGATCAACTGCCTCCTGCACATCCCCTACAGGGCACAGCTGGAAACCTGGGCATGTGCCCTGACCAGGAATCGAACCTCGATCTCCTGGATCATAGGTCGATGCTCAACTGCTGAGCCACGCCGGCCAGGCCAGAGTTTATTCTTGTATTATTATTTATTAATCGTATTATTTTCCACACAAAAAACTGCAAACCTACTTTTGCCCCTCCTGGTACTCATTTTTAAAATTTTGTGTCTGATGTGTTGGTTATATTAGCTATAAATTTCATTCAGTATAGTAAAGAGAGTATTAAAGATATTTGTTTAAATAGAGGGAGTTGGGTCCTTGGGATTAAAAAGCACTGCTCGGGTCTCTCGCCCTCAGTTCCCCAGATGCAGTAAGCAGTTGACTGAGAGGACGTGCATTCAAGTGCTCTGAAAACTGTCGAGTGGCATGCTAATGTGACTTAACATTCCTAGTACAGAAGGAGGCTGGGAGGGCGCAGGGACATGCCACAGTCAAACAGCCACCTAGCGTCTTGGTGCCATCAGCTTCCTACCACTGTTCTTAGGACTACAGGCTCAGAGAAACCTCTAAACCCTTCACATTTGTTGGTCTCCTGATGGTTTCATGGTTAAACAGTCCAGGATCCTGTTGAGAAGGGGTGCCATGGATTTCCCCAGACCAGCCTGGCTCTCCTCCACCCTGCAGAGCCCTCCTTGCCCATCTCTTCACTAGTCCCTAATTGGTTCTCAAACATTCATGTATGTAAGTCTGATGATGGGTGGTGGAGGTAGGTGAAAAGAGAACTTGTTTTTTATTTATTTAATATATATATCTATTGATTTCAGAGAGAGGAAAGGGGAGGGAGAGAGAGAGACAGAAACATCAATGATGAGAGAGTCATTGATCGGCTGCCTCCTGCACGCCCCTGAGGATCGAGTCCGCAGCCCAGGCATGTGCCCTGACCGGGAATCGAACCTCGATCTCCTGGATCCTAGGTCAACGCTCAACCTCTGAGCCACGCCCGGCTGGGCAGGAGAACTTGTTTTAATGCAGAATGTTAGGTCCTTCCCTTGGGGTCCAGTGATCTACATTCTAAACATACGCCCCAGGTAATTCTCACACAGGTGCTTCAGGAACCACACCGAGAACAGGATCTGAAAGCCAGAGCTTCTCCAAGTTTTATCTTTGAGCTTCGTTTCCCTATTGAGTCTCTTTTGCTTCCACTCCTGTGCCTTTAACTCCCCCTTCTATGAAAAAATCACTCCCAAATTGACATTTCCAGACTTAGCTTTCCTCTGTCGTTCTGGACCTACCTCTCGTCCCGGATGTTCTCACCCGGCCCTCCAGTTTACAAATGAACAGGTTTAAAACAGGTCAGACATTTGCTCAGTTTCATGGGGAAGAGACACAGGTAAAGAAGTAATCTTTACAGTGTGGCAAGTGCTGTAAGGCAGGGGCGTGGAAGGGGCACCATCATATGCCCATGACCACCGCGAGGAGGCGCCTGCTGCCTGAGATGACAGAAGCAAGGGGCAGGGAAGGCGAGAGACGTCAATCCTGAGTCTCAAAGGCCAAGAAGGACACTCCAGGCAAAGGAGACAAGAGACACAGAAGCAGGAAGAAATGAGCCATAAAAATTTCAACACAGGCAAGGGCCAGTGGGCGAGGACCGGGGACGAGATGCAGTGAGGAAGGAGAGGGTCTGCAGGGCTGTGCTCTGCAAGGCTGCCCATGCCACAGGGAGAAAAACTCCCCAGGGCATGCGAGCTGTGGCACGAACAGGGAAGGAAGACACACTGGTCAGCAGAGTCTGGTTTTCACAGCAGGCGGCCACCAGACCTGCAGACGTGAGCTAGAATCTTAGAGCCTAACTCACACTTTCACCCACAAAGTATAAAATCACACAAAATGCTGCCCAGGGACCCGCGGCCACTCACCCCTGGTTTCGTTTTTCACCCACGCGTTGATGGAGTCGCAGGCGGAGGCCGGGTCCTTGAAGTTCACGTTCCGGACCTCGCACTGGAACACGTCTTTGTTCCTCGTGACGAAAGGCACTTCGATTTTAGAGCCATTCTTCACGAACATTGCATTCGCCACTGTCACAATATCTTTGTTCTTCTTGGAGACGATGGCCTTGTTGATCTTCTTTAACGTTTTACCAACTCCTGAAGGGGAAACGAGAAAACGCGGCAATATTTCCACAAGAATTTCGAAAAGTTATTTTTCAGAGTATCTTCCATCTTATGGCAAATGACAACAGTGTGAAGAAGATAACATGAGGAGCGAGAGGCTGCGTCTTTGTTTTCTCAGTGTCCTCACGGGAGGAGAGGGTGGGGGTAAAATCAAGTACAACTATTAATAGGCCTTAAAAGTCGGTTCTGCTTCAAGCGCCAAATCAGGCGCATTCAAGCATCCAGCACCTTCCCCACAGGGACCTCGCGCTCCTGGAGGCCTTTCTCGGTGCCGGGTCAACAGGGGACTGGCAAGCGCCTCAGTCGTGTAGCCACGGAGGGACACACGGAAGCAATCTTCCCAACCCATTCTCTTCCTCACTTAACGAGTCCTGACAGCTAGCTCCTTTCCTGCCAAAGATGTAACAACGTGATTCCCTTTTTCTATTTTGGAAAAAATAAATGAATAGAATAAGCATTTGAAAGACTATAAAAAATGGCCATGTGCCACCATCCAAGAACAATGTGATTTTTGCTTGATATCAAGCTCAAAAAGCCAGGGATTAATTTTATGGCAATGTAAGCTTTATTTTACACGAGCCGTTTGTGCGTGCTCCACTTCGTTTTAGAGCGCAGGAAAGAGGAGAGTAAGTTGTAAGGATGAATTGTGTTTTTGTAGAGAGCTTGTGTTACGGATCCTTCTCACTCATTTTGCAGAATGACACTGTCCTAAAATGCCCTGCAGGTGACCTCGATGGTCGTCTGGAGAGTCGACCTGTCACTCTGCGAGTGTTTCTTCTTCTGACCCCTTAAACCAGGGCAGGGGAGAGACTCCCAGGCTCCACAGCTCCACGAAGAGATGGCCCTTAGGCCTTTGTTAGGTCTCTCATGACTCTACCTCTCACACCTTCTGTGGGGCAGGCCTGGCAGGTCCATTTTATAAGTCGAGGAGCAGCAAACTTCAGAGGCCATGTCCCAGGCCTGTCCCTTTCAGCCATGCAACCTCCTCTACACACCCTGGTCTCCTGCTGGGAAGAGATGAGAGCAGATCTCTCCTCCTTTGCTCGACACTGTCCTGCCTACATCCCCAATGAGAGCATCACTATTGTGTGTTCTCAGAGGCAGAGCCAGCCCCTTCAGATCAGTGTGTCACATCAATGGACACACAGCAGTTTGGGAAGAAAAGTTTGGGGTGGGAGGGGGGAAATAGCTCAGCATTAAAACAAACATAAATCCAGTTGCTGGTTTGGAATTGGACTGGCTGACAGATGGCCCTAGGAAAGGTCCTAAATTCTAGCAGCGCTTCTCTGTGAAGTTATAAATCACCAAGAATTTCTGAACCTCCGAGCAAGGGGCAGAACAGTGTGTTCCCAGTATTTAGTCTTTCCCTGCTCCCGAGGGGTGAATAAACTGCACACTCGTTCAGAATGTTCATGCTGAGTCACCAGGGCAGGGCAGTTAGGTTTTGGGTCCCTGCAGCACTGGAGGCCACGCTGAGAACACCGCCAACGGGGCCCGAAGTGCACAAATCCCACCTCACTCATCTTCCTCTCCAGATGAAGGCAGCGACAAAGGCAAGGCTCCTAGAATGCATGGCCAGCAGAAGTGAAGGAGTGTGGGTAGGAAAAATCCGTCCTTTTCACATAAAGTCACCAAGACCTGGGTGTGAGGAGTGACTGGCTCACGGTCACAGTGCCCTGAGGGGGTCCAGAGCTAGCCCTGCTTCCTGCCCCCTGCAGTGTGGCAGAGGCGGGTGGAAGGTAACTCTGGGTGAGAAAGCCCGAGCTAAGCCAATATGACATCGCTGGGACACAGAAGCTCTGAGATAGGTTTAAATAGGTCATTAAAGACAAGGTTTTCTTTTAAGAAAAGTAAGCCTTTTCCATTGGGCCTTACTTAAAAAAAATTTTTTTGTAGCCTTGCATTCTGAAGTAACTATAGCTTCACAGGAAGCTGCAAAACAGTGTACAGGATGGTCCCACATACCTTTCGCTGTTTCCCCACTGGTGACATTATGTATGGCAATGCCCCCGCCAGGAAGTTCCATTGGGACTGTCCACGGAGCTCATTCAGATGGCATGTGTGTGTGTGCACACGCGCGCACATAGCTTTAGGCAAGTTTATCCCCCCGGGAGATTCACGCGTCCATCATCCCAGTCAAGACGCAATGGTCCCGTCACCACAAGGCTTCCGTGGGGCCTCCATGGCACACCCGCCCGCCTGCCCCGCTGGCATCTTGAAAAGTGCGTTCACAGCCATAACGCATTTTTAGCCCTGTAGGAAGGCCAAGGAGGTGCGGTGGACCAGCAGTTTTCTTTTCAGAGATGAGCAAACTGAGATCCTGGGGTTGACCCAAAGCCCCACAGCCACAGAACAGAGGCCAGAATCCAGCTCTCCTACCCTCAGCACCGCAACATCTGTGCCTTAGGGCAGAATGGCCGAGCCCCAGCTGGCACCAGGAAACCCCATGTGTCTGCTCCGCTGGCATCTGGGCTTTAAGAGAGGACCCAGCAAGGGGTCCCCACACACGGGGCCCCTGCGGGAACCCGAGGCCCGAGCGCATTGCACGCACCTTTCACGCCGTATCGCATGGCCGCGGTGAGCTGCGCCTTGGTGCGGCCATCGGCTCCCAGCTGCAGCATGCCCAGGACGGACGCGATCCCATGCGGGGAGACGACGATGTTGTCCTGAGGCCGGGACTTGGCAATCTGGTTGAAAACTTGGATTCCTATGTCAGAGCCCAGTTCCTCCAGGGGCTGAGGGTTAAACTGAAGGCACACGGAGGGCAAAGTCACTGTGACCACGAGGAAGAAGGGGAAATGCCAAGACATGGTTCCTGCTGGCGAGGCCAACCTGAAAATCAGATCAAAAAAAGAACATTGGAATGCTGCTTAAATGGACACATTGGAGGACTACTTTTCACTCAGTCAGGTATGAGATCTAGTGTTGTGAATGATCGTTGGTAGCTTTGCAAATGCCAGGCTGAGGGCGCACCCCTGCACCTGTAAATGTGCCACCTGTCCATGGCGGGTGGAGCAACACCCTCCATAGACCCATGACTCCAGCCGTCGCTCCTGCACATATGATGCGCAAATCTGTGGCCCGGGTCCTCAGGTGAGTTTCAGTGCCACACCTTCACCTCCAGATCACAGCGGATGTTCAACAAACACATGTGGGCTTGAACCTGATGGCTTATGCACTGTTTTTTGCTAATTATTTTCCATTGCATCAGAATCATATTTATTGAGCCTGACTAGGAAAACAGAAATGCTTTCCAGGAGGGTGAAATTCACTGGGGTGGGAGGTGGGCTGGCAGCAAGGGCTCCCCGCCCGCCACCCCCACACAGGGCCACAAGGTGAACCACAGAGGTGATCATTCAAGGTCATGTAGCAATTTTCTTACATGTTGTGAAACAAGCACATTTTAAAAAAATTTAGAGCATTCAGAGATTCTCCAGAGCTCCATAGTAAAATAATTGTGTAAAGGCGGCCCGTCTAAATTCAAAACAGGTAACTGACCTACATACACGCACCTACTGGGGGCTTTCCTATGGCCAGCGTGGCCTACTTGGACTTTGGCACCTAGGACGGGCTCTAATACCATGACAATCTCCCGAGTTTCTCTCAGCCTGTTGGACATTGGAGAGCTTCCAAATCCTGATTATGGAAGCTTTGCTCATTTTATCTAAAAATTAGACATTGTGTCTGTTTTCCCTCCCTCCCTCTCTTTCTTTTTATACCCCTGGAGATATTAGCAAATATTTGAATAAATATTTGAATCCGCACACTCATAAAGGACATCAAATTGCTTTTGCCTGTGATAGCCTACAGAGGATTCACTTAAATGTTATAGATTTATGTAGAAGATTATAAAATGGATATAAAGGATCAGTAACAGACGGAAATTTAAGAGTTGACAAACACAATCTTCCAATTAAACAGCGATCTTATTTAGCAGAATTTTGCTTGGTTATGAATTTTTGCTAAGAGAACAGTTCCATTATGAAGAGGGGGAAAGCTGCCATGGGTGTTTTTCTTGGTTTCTTGGACTTGGGGAGTTTCTGGGAGATGACTACGAGCAGTTTCATAACAGTGCATGAGGAGAGTGTCAGAGCTGTGCAGAACTTGGAATCAAGAGCCATTTTTGATTGATGTTCTGGGCATAACTTGTTCTTGGCCTCAGTTTCCTAGGCTAAATGCTCACTCCTCTGAACTCACCTGGCTTATGTACACGTCTGAAACTAAGCTTTTACTTCTCTCCAAAGTTCCGTCGCCAGGAGAGTGGATACTGATCCACAAATTACTTTAGGCTTATAAAATCCCTAATACCAATACATACCCATGTCCAAATAGACAATCTCTTACATGGAATAACTGCCGAAGTTTTCAGGCTTTGACATGCTTAGTCTCTAGAGGATAAGCAGATTCTCATTATGGGAAGAACACAATAATCCCCCGTTTATTTTCAAAATAAATTACACTTTAAACTTTCAAGTAAGAGAGAAAGACTAAAGGTGTTGCCCAACTGTATTACATAGCATCAGTATGTTTCTATTTCTTGAATAATCTTTTCATAACAGTAAAAAAAAAAAAAAAAGATTCTAGTTTAAACCGTCCATGGAGGAAGATCACAAACCTATAAATAAAAGCATCATTACAGGCATATCCCTCCAAAGGCGGGTTTCTCCTTCCCCAAAAACTTCTGGTTTCTCTTCCTCCAAACCTTTTCCTTCTCAGTGTGGGGAACAGTTCTGACGTATCTGGGTACTGCTTCGAGCTTTAAGAGACTGAGCGTAGGGAATAATTGTTGGCAGTTTTGCGAATGCCAGGCTCAGAGTGCACCCCTCCATCTGTAAATGTGCCACCTGTCGATGGGCAGAGCAACACACTCTCCACACACCCCATGACTCCAATTGTCACTTCTCCACAGATGGTGCTCAAATCTGTAGCTCAAGCCCTCAGCTTAATTTCAGCGCCATATTTCCAACCATTTGCTGCATATTTTCACCTGCTTGCTCAGAACACCACCTTGGCCTGAAAAACCTTAGTCTGTGAAACCGACCAACCGTCCCCTTCAAGGGTGGTATAACCTGTCGCTAGTCCTCGGGCTTGCCCACGCCCAGGCCTTTGCTTCTCCCCTTACCTACCTACTGAGCATCAGAGACCCCCAACCCTTTCCAAGGGCCGTGGGAAGCTTTCCCGGATGGCCCCAGATGGGGCTATTGGCCTCCTTCTCTGAGTTCCCATAGCATTTCCTATCTGCACCCTCTTTTTCTTCTTCAAGTATTTTTTCTCCCAACTAGACTGAAAGCTCACAGAAAGCGGGGCCATGAGCCTTGGGAATCCTAGTGCCCACAGGGTCCTATGTGGGGCCCTGGCATTGGTAGATACTAAACCAGAGGTTGACCCATGGGACTTCCAGCTGCTCCAGTTGTTTGGTTTGGAATACAAGGCATTATAAAACCATTTAAGCACCTAAAAGTTAGATGTCACATGCAATCTAAATTAAGTTATTCTCAGGAAAAATGGAAATGAATGGAAGTTCCAGCACCACGGAGTTCTCATTCCTCAGGCAACCATCGGGCAGAGCAACCACCCGCAGGTCACTGAAGTCACCTCTCTAGGTCGCGAAAGCTCTGTGGCCAGACTCCTGCCCTGAGCCAATGCCACTCCATCGAACAACAGGGGAGCAGCAGAGCCGGTCACAAAACATGAAGCTTAGTTTCAGCCTAATAAATTCTTGTTCACAAAATAAAATATATGTTATACGTACCACATGAGCTAATGAGACATCTGTCGGCTCTATTTACTATAACAAATAAGATGTAAACAGTTTGGGGAGAAAAAACACTAGAAAGACTCTTCTGGCTCCCACTCTTCGCCAGATGATTCACATCTGTTTTAGGAGGACCCGGGAGTGTCTAATAATGGAAAGTATTCCATCTCTTTCACTCTCTAAAAAACATCTAAAGTGGTACATGTTATTATATATATGTATTTAAAATCTTTAGGTCATGAAAGATTTCAAATATATGCAAAAATAAAATAAACCCCCAGGGCCCAATATCCAAATAAAATAATTATCAACTCATGGTCTATTTTATTTCTTCTAAAATCAAAGGTTGTTTTGAAACAAATTCTAGACACCATATAATTTAAAATATTTTCAACACATACTTTAAACCTGAGGAATATATATATTCTACATATACATATATATCAGTCTTTATACACACACACACACACACACAGATACAATATCATTATCCCACTTAAAAATCAATAATTCTTTTATATATTAAATATCTAGCTGGTATTCAAATTTCCCTGATTCTCTTCTATTTTTTTTTTTTTTTATAGTTGATTTGAATCAGGATCTATAATAAGGTCCACACACTGCAACTGGTTGATGTCACTTGTCTTTTGAAAACTCTTCCTCTAGTTGCTTTATTTTTAACATTTTCCTTGTAACTTCTTTGTTGAAGAAACCAGGTGACTTGACCTGTTGAGTTTCGCAGTCTCGATTTTGCTAACTGCATTCCCGTGATGCTGACTTCCTGTGAATTGGGGACCAGCAGCAGGGGTCTGCACACTTCTGGGTGTGATCTGGCCACACTCTGGTTTGTCTGTGGCTGCATTCAAGCTCCTACACAGCCCCTACAGCCAGCTGGGCAGAGCTGCCCAGTTGCGACAGAGATCATACGACCAGCAAAGCCAGACACAGTCACTGCTTGGCTCTTTGCAGGAAGTTTGTCTCCTCTGCCTTAGAGGCTGATCAGATTCAAATTTCTTTCTGTTAAGAATATTTCACGGAGGTGTTGTATCTGGTGCTGGAAGAAAGAGACAGTGGCTATTTGTGTTTTCCTTTTGTGTGAGTTTAGCAGTTACTCATGATCATTGCTTAAGTGCATTGTTTTATTAGAGGTTGCCCAATGACACTATGTGATTCCAACATTCCTTCTTCATTAGTTGGAACACTTGAGCAGAAAGAAATTTTCCATAACCGACTACTTGGTTATCCTGAGGTTCAATGTGTCTAGCAAAGGCAGGGTGAATGCTTGAGTCATCTCCTGTACTGTTCTCAGGACAATAAATTGGTTATCTGGCATTTTTAGAGTTGACCAGAAAGGTTTTGTTTGTTTTCTTAGTGCAATTATAAACTTATATTTTTAAACATTTTAAGGGCCTTGATCCACTGAAATTTTATTATCCTATCGTCTTGATGTTCAAGACGAGCCTCTCCAGGGTGGCTCCTGAACCTTTCATATGACCTGGAGTCTCATGAGTTTCTTTGTTTTCCAGTATGGCCAAGATGTTCCAGGCTCGTTTTGCCCATTCCTGGCCCAGGTGGAATCAGCCGCTTTTGTAGGGGGCTCTGGTTGCTTTTAGTGGGAGACAGTATTTAAGAGACCACAATCTGAGTATGCACGCCTAATAAACGCTAACTGGGAATGCTAGGCATTGCTAATGTGGAAAGTCCAAAATGCACTGACATCACTCTCTGGACTATACCCAAGTTTTGAAGTTGGAATTATAAACGATAGACCGTTTACCCAAGAATCGGTGTGCGTCCTGTGCCGTGCAGCCCAGGGGAGGCACACTGGGTGGTGAAAGAGCGGGAGTGAGCTGGGCACTGAAGCTGGGCTAGAATAACCCACGTGGATGATCCTCATGCGAAGGCGGTTAGTCTCACCCTAAGAGTGGGATGCTAACAATGCAAGGGTCTGAAATGAACAACTGGAACATGATAGGACAAGGACAGTCCCCTCGTTTATCTCGGTGGGAGGGTGTGAGGCCCGGCCCCTGCCCCCTCAATGAAGCTGGCATTTTCTCAAGCACAGGGAAAGCTCTGCTATCCTTCTGGGCTCTCTGTTTCTAGGATCTTTATTCTTAGTACCCAGAGCCCCTTATTATTCTATATTCTGCTTTTGGGCGAACCCTTCTTTCTAGGGGGGCTACAGGAGGTAGAGAGAAACAGTACATCAGAGTACATAGGAATCATGACATCTCCCAAGAGTTTTTCTTGACAGTTTTTCTTCCCAAAGGAACAAATGTGAAGGAAAGGCATTCGGCCGTCACACTGAGGCTGCTGCGTGGCCTTGAGTAGGATGAAGCTGCCTGGCAGTCATGCCCAATGTTTCTCACCATTACTTTACCAACAGGCAAAGGTCTAACCCTTCAGGGTATATGGCAGGAGGCATTCTAGAGACTTTTTCTTAAAGCAGGAAGTTAAATGAACCAGCAAAAGTGAAGTGCATGTTGGCTGGTGCCCTGGGAAGTGTGCGGAGTGTTATCTGAATGAGTCAGCATCTTTAAAACTTCAGAGAAGACAAGGGACAGGCTAACTGATCAAAGTGACAGCAGCCTGGTGGTTTAAATGTGCTCTTTCGGGTTACTGGGGAGAGGCTTACAGACTGCCTCGAATTCTTTTTAAAATTTTTATCACACTTCAAAGTGTGTTCTTGATCTATGATGGTAATTAATTGAGCCAAAAATGAACTTAAAAAGACTCAGGAAAGAAATGCTCAGCCACTAAGGTATATGGCAACTAAAAAGTTTCTTCAATGCAGAGACACATATTTTATGATTTACATTCTAACTGACATCCAAATGCCTTTTATCCGCATATCAGTCATTCTTAAAATCTCTTTTGGGGGGTAGGGGAGAGGATATGAGGAAGAAGATGGTAACTGGGGCTTTGTTAGTTGTCTAACTTTTTAAAATATATATATTTCTTTATTTCAGAGAAAGAGGAAGGGAGAGGGAGAGAGATAGAAACATCAATGAGAGTGGATAACTGATCGGCTGCCTCCTGCACGCCCCCTACTGGGGACTGAGCCCGCAACCAGCCCCGACCAGGAATCAAACCGTGACCTCCTGGTTCATGAGGGGTTGATGCTCATCCACTGAGCCGAACCAGCCGGGCAGTTGTCTATCTTTTAAAATACAAGCTTATGAGATATTTATTCTATTTTCCTCTAAGTGTGAGGGAAAATTAATCTAAGGTTCAAATCCCATTTCTACGATCAATTAACCAAGAGTTCAAGGGCAAGTCACAATCTTTATCAGCCTCAGCTTTCTCCTGTACCATATTAGAAATCAAATTTCAAGGATGGTCATGAGAATTTCATAGGCACAGACAGACAGACAGCACGGTATCTGGCTCAGAGTAGGTGCTCAGTAAAAGATGGCTCCCTTCTTCTTGTCTTCCTCAATAGTCAAGAACTTAAACAGTTCCTGATTTTTTATTTCAACAACTATTTAGAAAGTCTCAAGGATCAAGCTAAGAAAATGAGTCAAGCGCAACACTTCCATCTTAATAAAGCCCTGTCTGCATCTTTATAGCTTCCTTAGGCTGTTTGAGACATAGAGTAAGACGACGCTGCTGTGTTTTGATGTCTCTATGAGAGAATGAAGGAGTTAGATCATAACGGGGGTGGAGGTGGGTGAAATACCTTTAATGGTGCTGAGATATGTTTTTCGATCTACTGACTATGTCACTAAATGTTTTATTTATAGTACCGAGTCCTATAGACTTTCTTATTGACAAATCTTTAAGATGCAACAGTTCAAATGGGTGATTTCCTAATCAATAGCAAAGAGATGACTCAAGGCTTATGGTGATACTGACCAGTGGCTTTCAACCTTTGTATTTTTTTAGACATAAAAAAAGTACTTGACACTTTGTCACCAACTATATTTTTAGTACTTGTGAAAATATATAATAAAAAGCTGGCATGAATTTATAAACTCTTTAATAAACTGCAAATTCTTTTTATCTTGGTACTCTTCAAAACAGGATTTGGTACATTTCAAAAAATTATATTTTGATATATTATTTACTCAGTCTATACTCAAAGCTGGACCATGAACATGAATTTTCTGACCCCTTAGAATAACTGATGTTGCTGATGGGTCCTCAATTCATAGGTGAAAAGTCAATGTTCTCTAGACTGTTGCTAGCAAACAAACGAGGAGTGTTAGAAGTGTAAATTGATAAAAATCTTTCTGTAAATCAATGTTTGGTATGCATAATCTTAAAAACGTGTATACCTATTGGAACATTAATACCCTTTCTATCAATCATCCCTAAGGTAATAATAAAAAAGATTTGGGTCTAAAAATGTTCACTGTATAGTTATCTCTAGTAGCAAAATCATTACAATATCCTTTGCAATAAATAATCGCCTAGCAATTGCCATTGCAACCTCAGCTTCCAATGGAAGGGACACTGTGGACGGCCTTCCACCAGCCTTGTGCACTTCTCCTCTAGCTCCTGTGTGCTTTGTTGCTAATAGTTTGCACCTGTCACCTTCAGAGAAATGCTGCTGGGAGTTGGAGCCCATTTTCTTAGTGGGCTTCAAGTGGCTGGAGTTGACACACACCATTTCTCCACCCCAGAGGCCGACAGCCACTGACTACTGGTCTGGGAATATTCGAGCCTGGCTTCTTTGCCTCGAGGTGGCTCAGATCTCCAGAGGTCTCCAGGATTAGGCTGAGTGTGAGACTTCGACTGATATCCCCCCCTTGATTGGCTGCTCCCCTTTCTAATAACCGCTTCTCCCATTCTTTCACTATGTCACCTGGGGGCCCTTCCCTAATGAGTCATTTGGACTTTATCCTTGGCTCAGGAATGCATCTGGGAGACCGTGACCTCTTACATCCAACAATAAGGGTCAGTTCATGACATCCATCTAACACAATATCATAAAGATATGGTCACATATTCTGCACATATCTTAATTGGGAAAAAAAAAGCTATGGTATAATTAAATATGTAAAAACAATTCACAGGCACCAAAAAGATTAGAAAGATGGATTTCAAGATATTATTATCTTGATATTTATTTCTGATGGTGGGAAGATGAGTATAGTTTATTATTCTTTATACTGTTCTGTATATTTTTCAAAATTTCTCCAATGAACACATCACTTAAAACAACAGCTACAGAGAACAAGAACAGTGGTCCAATCTCAGGATTGTAAAAGCTTGAATAAAAAAATGCAGTCACTGGAAAAACAGAAAGAGTTGAGAAATAATATAGCGAGAGCCCTTTATATATGACACCCCTTCACAGCCCACAGGCCATTCCACACTGAGTTTTTCCAGCAAGTGCTGGTTCTGTTTCGATGCACATGACTGGAACCATTCATGTGACTAAATCTACATATTAGATATTTAATGGCAGGGATTATAGTTTATTAATTTTTTTTATTCCCCGCGTTTAGCATACTACCTAGTATGCAGTAGGAACTCAGTAATGTTTATGAAATAAACTGTAGCTCAGTGGAAATGAATGGATTCCATTATTATTCTAGGCAGCAGCAACTTTTATTGCTAACGTTAAAAATTCCAACTTGCTTAAAACTTGTGGAATGCATTCTTAAGTACTGAAAATAATGGCCATCGTTTATTGACCATGTGCGAGACCCTGTACCTGGAGCTTTATACATTCAGCAGCTAGCTGAACCCTCGACTTGAGAGGCAGGCATGAGTATTTGTATTTTACAGGTGATGAAAACAGGTCTGGAAAAACTGATTATCCTGCCCAGGTCGTACAGATCATACAAGGTGGAGGGATGTCTGAACACAGACTCTCTTAGCCAATGTCACGCGCCTCTGGTGATGGAGTTTAAAGCGTCACCCAAGGAAGAAGTCAGGAGACACTGCCTTCTTTCTACCTCTGTCCTGCGCTGACATCATCAACTGCTCGGAGTAAACAAGTGGCCACAGCTTTACAAGGAACAGGAATGGAACAGAATGTTTGTTACTCTAGCACAGTGGGTTCCACTGCCCCTGGGGGACATGCGGTAATTGCTGGAGGCATTCTGGCCGTTACACCTGGGAGGAGGTGCTACTGGCATCCAGTGGGTGAGGTCAGAGTGGCTGCTAAACATCTCACAATGCACAGGGCAGCGCCCCACCATGAGGAATTGCTGGGCCCAGAACATCTGTGCCAAGGATGGGGAACCCCGGGGCGCTCGGGGAGGCGCACATTCCCACTCTCCCCCACGGCGTCACAGGAGCACCCCGCGGACTTTCCTTAATTTAGAACCCAGGCTTCAGTCTGAAGTCACACATGGCTTCTTGTGAAAGCAACAACTGCATGGATGCCCACTGTCACCGTGGCTCCCCTGGCATTTCCCATCCAAGCTTCTCCACGTGGGAGAGGAAGGAATCCAGCAGATTCCCTGCAGAGGCTCCCAGAAGGGAGGGTCTGCGTGACGAGAGCTCCGAGCTGTCAGCCCCCGTCGCGCCAGGCTCAGGGACAGCCTGCTGGAGAGAGGCGGGGAAGCCCGTGTCACCCGGAGCTTCCTGTGCGGAGCATCAGGGCGGGCGTTTGTCTACACGGGCCCCTGGCCAGGCAGCTGTTCGCGCAGGAGGAAGCGAGCCCAGGCCTCCCAATGCTGCGCGTCCTTCTGCACGGCGACATCCTCCCCCCAAAGCAGCCGCCGCAGGCCAGGGGCTGCCAGCCGGTCACCACCTCCCGCGGCCTGTGGGCCCCATCCACCTGGTCGCTCCCCCACCCTCACCACAGCCTTTTTTAAATTTTAAACCAAAGCCAGCTTTATCATCCAGGTTCAGGTACAGAGAGAAAAACCTAAAACACACACATATAGCCTGAGTTACTCTTATGACCACTGTACTTACTCCGGGAACTGTCTGGACTAACGAGTTAAGCCAAACTGAGCTCAAACCCCTACTTTCCTCCCTTCCCTCATGAAAAGGGAGCAGGGGCCGGTGACAGAGGGAAGGGCTCTCAGCAGGTGAATGGTGAACTGGGTCTCCAATGTCACCCTGCGCCAAATTACCCCAAGACTGCCGCCTGCAGGAGGTCTCCCCTGCCCGCTGGGCTGCCGTCTTTTCCAGGAGAGCCGGGAGTCAGTGGGAGCCCCGTGAATGACAGAGGGTCCTCCTGTAGGTGGGGAGGACCCTGCTCAGCAGTGTGAGAGAGCGTATGGGCTTTAATCACGCAGGAACTGAAGACTCCCGCAGCCTTACCCATGCGCCGAGGGGGACCAGGGGGCCCGTATTCTACTGTGTAGACAGCGACATTTCCAGGGCTGAATTCACATCTGAACCCACTTGGTTCCTTTGAAACCAGCGGTCTATTTCCAAGCTCGCCATGTAAAAGACTGTTAGGTGGTAGGTACAGTTTGTCCATTTGTCTATTTCACAAATATCAGTGGGGACCCCATGTGACAGGCTCGGTGCTGAGGTGAGAACGGGCACAAAAACGGACCCAGCCCTCACTCTCCTGGAGCCGAGGGTCAAGAGCCTCGGTTCTCAGCCGGGCAGATTTGTCCCTCGAGGGAACATCTGGCAATGTCTGGATACATTTTTGGTTGTCACAACAGGTGGGGAGGACACTACTGTCTAGTGGGTGGGGACCAGGGATGCTGCTCAACATCCTGAAGGCCCAGGAGAACCCTGCCCAACAAGGACTGTCAGCTCCACAATGTCACCAGGGCTGAGGGGGCACCCGAGGAGGGCCGCATGGGTGGACATTGGAGGGTGAGCTGGCCATGACCGGATAAAGGGACAGAGGAATGGGGACACGGCAGTGTCCCAGACGGAGCATCGCAAGCGCCAAAAGGCCTGGGGTTAGGAGGTACCGGGGATGGTTCTGGAAACAGGTTCTGGATTTTTATACCAGTCACCCTGTGATAAGACAAGGTATACCCTGGGGCTACAACCTGACAAACAGCTCATCGTGATACATACCAGAGTCCAAACTAGACAGAAGCTGAGGAGCCACTCACATTCCAGTGCCCATCCTGCCCCAGGCCTTCCTTCTCAACCGTCGGGCACTGCATATTAGGCGAGGCAGGAACGGAAACCCTATTTTTTCTTAGTTTTGATACTAAAAGCACGACCCAAAGAAGGAAAAAACGAGTAAACCAGCCTCATCAAAATTAAAAGTATTTGCTTTACAAGACTCTGCAAAGACGATGAAAAGGCAAGCCACAGACTAGGAGCAAATATTGGCAAACCACATATCTGACAAGGGTCAGCATTTAGAAAATGTAAAGAACTCTCACAATGCAACATCAAAGAGACAACAATCCAATCAGGAAATGTTCACAAGACACGGACTGACAGTTTACTGAGGAGGATACACAGATGGCAAATAAGCCCGTGAAAAGATGTCCAATGTCATTCGCCATTAGGGAAGTGCAAATTACAACCACCACGGGCGAAAATAAAAACTAATGCTAACACCAAATGCTGGAGAAGATGCAGAGAAATTGGTTAAGCCACACATTGCTGGTGGGAATGCGAAACGGTACAGCTGCTCTGGAACAGTCGGGCAGTTCCTTACAAATCTAAACATGCATTTAACCATATGAGCTAGCAATCTTGGACATTTATTGCAGGGAAATGAACACTCACATTCACACGAAAATCTGTACACCGATGTTTATAGCAGCTTCATTCGTAATAGCCCTAAACTGGAATCTACCCAGATGTCCTTCAGTGGGTGAATGGCTAATCAAACCATGGCACACTCGCACCGCGGAACACTTCCCAGCAATGAAAAGTATGAACTATGAACCGTGGGTGGATCTCAAGGGAATTTAATTCCAGAAGGGTACATACTGTGTGATTCCATTTACAAAACAGTCTTAAAATGACAAAATTATAGAGATGGAGAACATGTTAGCGGCTACCAGGAGTTAGGTAAGACGGGAGGAAGAAGATGGCTGTGACTGTAAAAGGGTGACACGCGGGGTCCTTGTGATGGAACTCTTCTGTGTCTTCACTGTGGTGGTGGCCACACAACCTACAGGTGGTAAGACTGCGCAGAGGTGAGTACACGTGCGACACACGCACGCATGTGAAACTGCTGAAATCTGCATCAGGTGCATGGAGTGTGCCAACGTCGATTTCCTAGTTGTGGTATTTCTCCTGGTGTCCTGTGGTCATGCAAGATGTTACCTTTGGGGGAACTAGGTGAAGGGTGTATGAAATCTCTCTATTGTTTTTTATAATTGCCTAGGAATCTACAACTCTGTCAACATCAGAAGAAAAAACAACGAAAACCTTACTTGAAAATTATAGTCAGCAAACAAATGCACCTTAAGATAGATCTTTTATTATTTATTTGAATTCCTTTCCCCACCCTGCAAGCACACTAAAAATGTCAATATTCTAAAAAAAATACCAGTAATGTTTTTGTACAGTTGCTCCTTTCCATAATTTGTGACAGCCTCAATTCTTAGACTTCTCAGCCTTTGTAGGCTCCTGTGACCAACCACTCAAGTTCATACCCCAGCTCTACTACCAATTAACTGTGTGACTTTTGACAGGTACGTAACTTCACTGTGCCTCAGTTTCTGCACCTGTACAATGGGTTTAACAGTAGCCCCTGCCTCGGGGACTGCTGTGAGGCATAAAAAGGGGAACACATCTCAGGTTCTTCCTTCAGTTAGCAAATACACCGAGGGCTCACTCGAAGCGGGCTCTGCCATTTGCTGCCATTACCATGGAGGGTAGAGGCGTCCTTGGGTCTCTCTCTTAGGGTCTACTCACCGCTCATCTGAACAGATTCCAATTTCTAGAAGTTGAAAGGAATTTTAAAAAGCTACCTTTTCTATTTCCTCCTGGTCTTTTTTTCAACTATGGCCCATTTTCTTTATTTCTTTGCTGTAGAAGGGATTCAAGGGTCTAGCTAGTATGTGACTTCATCAGAGTTTCACCTCTGGCCGCAAGTCCTCAGGGAAGGTGACCTGCGTGGCCTTGTCCTCTGGGGGAGAAGCAGCTGGGCCCCATGCAGCCTCTGCGAATGGCCCCAGTGATGGCGTCAGGCAGCGACTGATGGTCACCAGGTGAATTGGGAAATGGGCCTCAGGCTCTGCTGATTTCCCCTGGTTCTTCCCCGGATGCCGGGTCATGAATGCGGAAAAGTGTTTCCTACCAGCATAAACGGAAAGAAGGCCTGATTACACTGAAACAATTTTAAAAACATTTTAGTGTGGCAGAGCCCGTGAAAAGTCCTGTCTCAGTGGCCGAGAGACTCGGCAGTAGAGTCTGGATTGTAGGCGGAAGCTCATCACTGTTATTTGCTTAGATGGTGGAAATATCTAACACAGAAAGTGTTTGATTGCCCAGGGAAGCCATTTAGAAATAACTCAGCTACACTGGAAAGCCCGCTGCGATGGTAGCTAAAAGAAGAGGTAATCCAGGAGAAATAGCTTGAGTTTTAGCAAGCACAGCAGGCTCTAAAACCCTGTATTTCTTTTTATGAAAAAAAGATTGGGCAGAAAGATACAGAAGTCCCCTTACCCATTTCCACGGAAATTTTAGCATAGGAGGAAAGAGTCCCCCTCATTCCCAGCCTTGCTGCTCCTGCAGGTTCCACATCTCAGCAAGTGGGCACCCCACCCACCCAAGAATCTAAGCAGAAAGTCTGGGGTCATCCTTCATCCCTTCCCTGCCCCTATTAGAAACACTGACAAGCTCTAACCTTCTTCCTCTGAGATGGTTCCTGGATGGTCCACTCTCTTCACCTCCTCTGCCCTCAGTCCAGCCGCCAACCTTCCTGGAAGATGACATTAGTCTCCTGTACCCAACTCACTGTCTGCTCTGCCCCAGTGACCTTGCCGATAAGGAAGGCTGACCATGCCCCTCGGCACCAAGACCTGTGTCAAACCCTCCAATGGTTCCTTAAGGTCTTACAATAAAAGGCTCCCACTGCCTGGGACTTGGCCTCCTGGTCTGGACTTGGCTTCTTTCTAGACATACACGCTCCCCCTAGGAGGTCACAGAGCCTTTCCAGCCTCCGGCTTCCATACGTGCATTCTTTTTTTTCTTTTTTTTTAATGTTTTCATTGATTTTAGAGAGAGAGGAAGGAAGAGGGAGAGAGAGAGAAACATTGGTCAATTGCCTCCTGTATGCATCCCGACAGGGGGCCAAACCTGAAACTTGGGCATGTGCCCTCATCAGGAATTGAACTGATGACCTTTTTGTGCGCAGGACAATGCTCAACCAACTGAGCCACACCAGCCAGGGCGCAGGTGCATCCCTCTGACTAGAAGATGTGTCATCTCCCCTTCTCTCTGTGCCTGTGGGTGGGGTTGGGACCCGTCTGTCCTATTCACCACTCTTCCCCAGCATCCAACGTGGCACACAGGACACGGAGGTGCTCTCTGTGCAACTAAAGTGTGATGAGGAAGGAGGCCTTCAGCAACCAACGTGGTTCACTTCACATACTGACCTTGGTGACAGAGGCCACCAGCTTATAAGCAGGTTGTGACCTAAATTATTAGGGGAAGTCATTTTTTAAAAGAAATTCTAGAGCAAGATTTCTCAACATTGGCTCCATTGACATTTTGGGTGGGATAATTCTGTGTGGTAGGGGTTGTCCTGTGTATTACAGGATGTCTAGAATTATGCCCAGCCTCTACTCACTAGACACCAGTAGTACCCATCCCACCCAATTGTGACAACCAAATTAAATATCTGGAGACATGGACAAATGTTCCTGGAGGAGAGAGGGAGGATCACCCCTGGTTGAGAAACACTGATCCAGAGAAAAATTAAAAACTGGTGGTTAGGACTTTAATTCTGCCCACAAAATGCCTAGTTAACCCATACTTTGTCTGAACCACATGAGCAACAGTGCATTTTAATACGGGGTCACCTAACATCAAGTGTCTACTAACCACTGTTTACAATGTCATGTCAGTGGGAACACGAATCCCAAACTCCTAGTCACGTTTGTGAACCATGGAGGGCGTGGCTGGTCCATCTGGAGACTCAACTTGGCTTTCTGCATTGGTAGCCTCCATCATGTCTGATGTGAAACAGGTGGCAAAGAACAGGGGGGGAGATAGAAAGTCAGAGAAGAGCTGGGCGAAGGATGGGGCTCCTGGTATCTGATCTGATCTTTCCTCTGTCTGGTACATGAAAACAGGAGAGAGAAATGAGAACGCCTTGGCGCTTGGGGCCCTTCCTGAGAGCACCATCCCACAGAATCCTCAGGCAGTGAGCATTCCCTTTCTGCCCACGGCGTGGCACAGCCCAGGAATGAAATGGGAAAGACGGAATCTCAATGCTGCTCTGACCCCGTCCATGCCCGTGCCTTGGACTAACGGTATGTGGAGCTCAGAGCACCTCTTCGGGAATGCAAAATGACTTCCTCATTTTACCTGCCCTCGGCAACAATATTTTCAATTGTTGGTTGAATTGCAAATGCCCCGTGAGTCATTTAAATAAATCTCGCATGTATGAAATAGTCCATTGTGTTCTCAGAGCAATTCCCAGCTGTAAAAATAGAGCCACTCGGAGTAGATTTCTTTTTCTGCAGCTAATTGAAAATACTGCACATATAACGCATGATTTAAAGCACCCAGGAGGAACTTCAATTTGTGTTCCCTGGTTTAAAATGTACAATCAAATGCTGTCTTGAAGTGCTCCCCACACTTAAGTCAATACTGCTTGCCTGAAGCACCCCAGCCACTCCTAAATTTTCACACTATGGATTGATGACCTGAGATTTTTAATGCCCTGGGTGACTTTCAAAACAATGGCTTTAATAGGGCTGTGTTTCCGAGAAAACAAACACTCAGGAGACTTGACTGATTCAAACGTCTGTGGCCCAGAGAAAATCTCCAAAACAGCAGCAAGATGCCTGCCGGGACGAGGGGACCACAGAGAACATCCCTCATGCGGGAGCCCAAGCAGTGATCTCAATGCCCACAGAGCTGCCCTGGAGTTAGAAAGGCTGCCTCAATATGCTCGATGGTTGATCAAGTGGGAGTTGGTAGAGTCTGTGACAATGAGGAGGGGACTGTCTAAGGAACACGTGCCAAAGATGGAGCGCCTTGGCTCGGGGCCTGGGGGAAAGGGGATTTATCAGAGTCACGACCATCTTCCATTTCTAATAGAGCATTAGAGCCTGCACAAGACTCACCTGCTCTCCTGGTTAACGCACAGTTTCTGAGGTCCTGCCCCACAGCTCAGCACAACAGAGACACTACGGGGTGCAGGGGAAGTGCAGCCCCACCGACAGAGCTGAAGGTTAGAGCTGCAGACGAGCAGAGGATGGAAGAACTTAAAGGACTAAGAAACAAGGAGATTGGGTGGGTAGCATTAAGAATTCCCCGCAGACAGGGAAGGTGGCAATTTGCCTTTACTTTACATACAATCACAGTAAATTAGATCATTATTGTCCCTCTACACAGTAAATTAGAAAGAGGCAAAAATCAGAAAAGGAGCCATAACTGACCCTATTAGACGAGAGAGTGACCAGCAACTGACAAATGATCATCAGAGTGGCGAAGAATTAAAAGCATCAGAATTTAAAGTCAAATAACACAGTAGACACTTGATGCATATTTACTGACCAAATTAAAGGACCACTCACAACTTAGTGTTGTTCGCTAGATATGCAAACCTTTAACCCTTGGGGGTTGTTCCATAAATTAAGAAACTGAATTAGAAATGATGACAGGACTCAGAAATGATCTGTTGCAATAACCTGTCACCAAGGGCTAAGGTCTTATGTTATCTGTAACTAAGACGTAGATCCCCAGCCATCGGGGATGAAGGCACCTACTATGTGGAACTCTACTGACAACAGCCTCCTGTGCTCTGACTGTGTAGGAACTGGCCCCAGGCAACTAATCCAGGTTGAGTTCTCTGACTTAATCCATCATCTCTCTCACTTGCTTTCATATTTTACTTATCAATTAACCTTCAGCAACAAGTGGGCTTCCCACGAAGAGCTTGTTAATGTGGGGAATGTGCTAATTGGCCAAGGGGCGATCTTTCCATTCTTCCATCTCTTATGAGTCTGGTAACTATTAGTCTCTCTGACCCACAGCAACTTTGGGGGTCCTGACAATGTCTAGCTTATCTCCTACGCTTCATGCCTTGCATCCCCCTAGGCAACACCACGTCAGGAGAGCCCACCTGAGCAGGCAGCTTCTCGGGCATCACACAAATAAAATGCAGCACCATTTGGCAACCCATGCTATGTTTTTTCTTCTCCTTTAGGCACCACTGAGTATTTACAACCTCCCCCCCCCCCGCCCAGGGCAAATGGAGGGAAGGCAGGAAAGCTCTGAGCTTGTGTTTCAGAGCGCAAGAAGGGAGAAGACAAAGGAAGAGCTCAGCGTAGCTCAGTCACCTTCCTAACACACCTACGTCCCCAAGTAGGTTCATTTACGAAGTTCAGGGATGAATGCTTCAGGGAAATAGGCAGGCAACATCCTTCCTATCCCCTCTCCAAATATATTAAAGATTTTGCAAAAAAATGGATTCCATTTTTTCATTGGGTGACCAAGGGCGCTTTGAAATAACTGTTGGCAGCCACAGCAAAAGTTTGGGGCACAAATTACAAGTAAAATGGTTATGCAGAAGAAGTTGGGAATGGGTATAAGAGCTAATGGGCCCTTGGTTCCATCATTTTGACCTCTGGGGGAAAATTATATGAGAGGCATCTTCCAAAGTAAATTAAACAAGTAAATAAAGATATATGTATCTATAGGCAAAGGACCTGGAATTATTCTAAAGTAGGAAGAGGGAATGATGAATGGGGACAATATGATAATTAGTGACCACTTTAAGAAGGGCTCCTCACCGGGCCGGGCTCGGCTTAGTGGCTGAGTATTGACCTGGGATCCAGGAGATCGTGGTTCGATTCCCAGTCAGGGCTCGATTCCCAGTTAGGGGCATGCAGGAGGCAGCCGATCAATGAAAACTCTCTCATCATTGATGTTTCTCTCTCTCTCTCCCCCTCTCCGTTTCCCTTCCTCTCTCTGAAATCAATAAAGATATATTAAAAAAAAAAAAAAAGGAAGGGCTTCTCAGCTTTTATCTCCGGTCCTTTGCTCTCTTCTTTCAGTACAAATTGTTTGTAAACAAATAAAATCTCAAAGGAATATTTAAGGAGATGACCCCTCTATATTTACCTGTGTTTCCCCCGGCAACCATTTGACCAGCAAAGCTCTGGAAACCTTAGAAACCATCTGAAGTGACTGGAAGCACGATCCCAAAGGCTTTAGTCACCCGAACACTGAGGCTCTTCCTTGAGCCTGACTGAGCTTCTTTGCTGAGGTCCCCGCTCATGCCTTCTGAAGGGTCTCGGTGGGGTCAGGAGAGGTGTCCAGCTACCTCCCAGATGAAACTATTTCCATTTCGGCATCCGAGCCCGGCCCAGAGAGAGCAGGCGCTAATGCAGTTTTGCACACTCCAGAGTCTTCGAGTCATGAGTGTTTAACAAAAGTGGAAGTTACAGGTAAATGTTTCACGACTTTCTCAAGTTGTCCACTAAAACCTTCATTGTCTTTTTTCAGGCATCTAATCTCTTCCCTGGAAGGAGTTAGCTCCTTGAATTTAGCCATAGAGAGTAATGTGAGAGACTAAATAACCAACTCTTTATTGATAAAAGTCAAGAAAGAGCAATTCTACAAAATTTAGGGCAAAAAGGGTTTTGTGGAGAGTAACGTGAAAGGAAAAAGAAATGACTGTGTCACCCACGAGGGCTAGCTAGGCGACTGTGTTTACCAGCGATGTGCCGACAGTGCACACCGGGCACGCACAGACCTACCTCTTGCTCACACTTCGGTGAGCAGTTACTGACACTCAAGAAACCCCTCCCTGAGCAGGGCGTTGGCATTAGCACTGCTGAGCCTCCGGGCCCTGGAAAGCAGGCACTGCAGCCCTCATTCCCTGTGGGAGGCGGTGGAGACCCAGAGATGCCCATGGCTGGGCCGCACCTACAGAATGACCGCGGGCCGCTGTGAGGACGCAGGGGGCGGTGCCCGTGAAGGGCTTTCGGGGTCCACAGCTCACAATAGCCCCAGTGACTGCTCCCCGAGTCCTTTCACACCGAGAGGGAGGGGACAGGGCCTCGTGCAGCTTCCCAGAGATTCAGTCCACACTGGCCACCCCTGTCTGACCCCCTGACCATCTCACCTGCAGCACTCGTCTGGGAGAAGGTCACTGACACAGTGCGGGACTGAGGCCAGGGTGACGGTCTGCTCGGTGGAGGGCTAGTTCATCACACGGCACATAACAGCAAAATGGAAACCAATTCTGATGGAACCTCACTCTCGGGGCTTAAATCCTCTGCAGACAACACCCCCCAATTACTCCCACCACCACGGTCTGACACTGTCCTGGACGATCTTGTATTGTTCAAGTATCACGTACACACCTGCTCTACCTAAATATGCAAGATCCTCAAAGGTCAGCCGGCTTCATGGATACCTCTGTGTCCCTCAGAGCACCCATTACACAGTAAGTGCTCAGAATCTAGCTCTTAAATGAATGTCGCCCAAATGCAACAGGGTTGCCACTCTCCAGTCCTTTGAGGACCTGTGTGGGGCAGATTCATCTGGAGTAAGTCTTGGGGAATCTCTTTACGCTCTGGGAATAATCCTCTTTGAGATCACGGGAATGAACAGCATGGACAAAAGGAGACACGAGTCAGCCAAGTGGCTTTAAAGAATGGGTGGTAACTGTCCGCAAGTCCATGGGGTACTCTGAGGGCTAGTCAAGGGTGGGTGACAGGTGGTGGCAGGTCTGTCACCACACTGTACCCAGACTTGGCATCTGGAGCGGTGACAAGTGACAGGAGCAGAGACAGACGCTCTCAACGCGCCACAGCCTTGACCTTGCCAAGTGACCTACATCGCTGTACTTCCCGCTTCCCTGTCTGTGAAACGGGGACAGCACTGTCTTTCTCCGCAGGGAAGGTAACACCCTGATCATCTCCGTTCTCTACGTGGAAGTGGGGCACAGACAGGGAAGTATTTTGTGGCCACTAAACTACCAAGCCTAGAGCTGGGCTTTAACCCCAGGTTCACTTGACTCTCAAACTCATCACCTGTGGGCCCTGCATTGCGGCTCAGCCAGCACTGTTTTGCCTCAGTCAGTCACTGGACACAATGCTTCAGACTCGAAAATCTCCACAGCAGAGACACGTGGGGGAAAATCTCAGCGGGTGCTCCACACTCCACACCTGAGTCTCAGTCCTCCCACCTGTAAACTAGGGCCAATCTCTACCTTTCGAGGGCCATTAGGATTCAACAAGATCGTAACTAAAACGTGCCCAACAGTACTCGACACACTGACGATCCACCATCTTTCGTTTCTTTCTCCCTTCAAGCATCTTTTGGGCAGGTACTGTGGAAGGGGCCCAGAAAATAAGACAGATCAAACAATCCTTGAGGCTCCTAACAGGGCAAAAAAGACACAGCCATGAGGAGAACACAAGGTAGAGAGTAAGACAAAAGCATATTTTTGGCATTATACATGTGAAAAAAATACGATCATACAGAAATTTTAAGCTAATTAGTGATAAAATATACATGCAAGGGAACAGCTATGTGGAAAGGACTTGCTGAATTAATTCACATTAGTATGCTTAGCACTGGAATATTCATAATTTACCACCTTGCTGCACAAGAACAGGTTTACTTTGAACACTTTGGCATCTCTGGCTAACTCTCCAAATGGCTATTTTAATTAACATGTCATTAAGAAGTGAACACAGGTTTGGCATAAGATGATATGAGTCTGTCGGTAAATTAATTTCAAAGAGAAAATCCCCACCTTTAGAAATAAAGCTCTCTTTATAATTAAGTCATCACAGAATCTTGCTGGCATCTCCCATCCCCTGCCCGAGCAACAGTTCAGGTGTGGGCATACGCTGAGCACAGTATAAAATCCCAAATGCATATTTGCCAGTACGTCCCCCAAAAGTCACACTAATGGCAGCAGAGAATACACTTCCTATCCGGGGAATGTTTGCTAAAGTTACTTCAACATTCACAGAACTCCTGTATATCGAGGAAATCAAATCATAATTAAATGACTACGTATTTCAAATACATTCAGCATATGTTTCCAATGGTTATGTCTGGGTATCCTGGACATTACTGGATACAGTAAGAATGACTTTTTCACAGTCTGAAAAACAAGAACAAAAGAGAAGACTCTGGATGCCACACTTGCAAAGACTGAAATATTAACCCAAATAGATGATCTCCTACTCCGTAGCCATTTATTCGCTCTTTGTAACTAACATAAGAAAAAACACCGGGCCTGAGAGGGTTAGCCTGAAATGAGCCCCTAGAAAGACCTCCTGGGAACACAGCTGTTCACGTTTCCTCACACAGGAGGAGTAAGAGGGCGTTTATTTCACGCACTGACCACGCTTTGCTCCACAGCCAGACCTCGAAGACCCGGAAGCCTGCGGGAAGGACAGATGACCAGCTGATCACTGGGAGTTCTGCCAAGCAAGAGTGTTACAGGAAAGGCGTCTGGAAACAAAGCATGTGAACACACAGAGCAAGTCATTCATTCACCAGGTCAAAGACAGAAAGAAAACAGGAATCCCAGAGGAATGAAATGCTCACCTGGACAAACAGGACTTCCACCCCGACCACCTGGCGCCCTGGAAGTCAGGCCCAGCCTAGCCCCTGTGCTCAGCACCTGAGATATACTTCATCCTCATAAGACTGAAGACATGGTTACCTTCATGCCCAACTCACAGATGAAGAAACTGAGGCCTGGACAAGTTAGCAGATTTGCTATGATCTCCTGACCTCCAGCTAGTAACTGATCAAATCTAGATTCAGACCAAAGACCATTGGCCTCCAAACCTTCCACGCTCCTGATTACTACACTAATACTAAGAAAGGGGAGGAAGAGGGGCACGTGTACTATTTAGATGTGACAAACTTTGAAATAAAGGTAGCTATTTGAAAATAAGAATTCTAAACACTATGAAAAGTTAAATCTCAAACAATAGCCTAAGTCTTCATAGGTTTGTGGAGTTCAATTAGGCATCTTTTAACAATCATGTCCCACTTTTTCTCTGGCCACGCTGAGTTTGAGCCAGCTCAGCCTAAGTTAGTCCCTTGGTCTCTGGGTAAACGGACTAAACCTTTTCAACCCAAAGGTCAGCATTAATTTTAGAGTTTGAGTCCCATGAGAACACAAGTGTCTAAGGAACAAACTGTGGCGGGGGAAGCCCAAGGCCTATAAACATTACTTCAAACATAACACAGAAACGTTGGCCTCTTCCCATCCCGTGTGCGACTGAAGGACGTTAGGCGGCCAAGTGAGAAGGTGGTCTACAGAGGGGAGGCACACTGTCTGACAGGGATTTCTTTTTTGGGAAGTCACGAAAATGGATGGGATAGAAATCTTTGAACATTCATGGTATCGGCTCCCAGCTCATACAGTTACAGACCTGGGCTTAGGCTCTGGCACTGGCACACCCAGGCCGCAGGCGTGACCGAGGACACGTCGGCTGCTCCACACTCCTTTCCCAAGGGTACACGCCGAGAGGATACTGTATTTGTCCTACCTGCGGCTGGGGGGCACATCACAGAGCCTCTGCCAACTGAAAACAAAACCCAGGGCAGCTGGGTAACTGGCCTGGGCAGTGCACCTCTCCTGCTCCCCCCTGCTGACCACAGGCCTGAACATGTGACTCAGGCACTGGCCAATCGCCATACCCCAGGCCCCTGACCACAGCCATTGGCCAGGGAAAGGCACATGCCCGCGCCGAGCCAATCCGAGGGCCTCCCGAGGATTTCCCCCCTGGAACTGGCAGAAAGCCCCCCTTTCCCCTCTGACCAGGAGGCTGCAGGGAGGTGAGCCTGATGCCCGCACAGTCATGGTCCCCGAATGAAGACGACCTCCAGAGACAAGAGGCCGGAGGGAGAAAGGAGAGCCCCGGGGCCCTGATCTCGGTTCCAGTGCCCTCCAGGGCCGGGGCACCTCCGCCCTGCCTCGAGGGCAGCAACGCCAACCCTCAGCTCCACCCTGCACTCCAGGTTCCTGGGCCCATTATTCTGATTTAACCAAAAGGAAACGCAGTAGATAATAGCTCATATAATCTAAACAGTAACCAAATCCTCAATAAAAATAATTTCTTCCTAAGTGGATTCCTCATTGAAAACATGAAAAGAGAATTAGTAGAGGAAACAAACACTGAGTTCTTTATATAGCATTTTCTTAAAAGGGAGAAAGAAAAATCTATTTTCATGTACCATCGCCGTACTAACTCCACGTGGGCTTCATATTTGGCGTTAAACTCTCTGCCGTGCCCACGCCCGCTTACAAGATCTGGTCCATAAAAACCTAGGCTAGGAACAAGCGGTTATTTTTTCTAGAGCTGTATTAGTTGGCACTAAATGCAGGGGAAAGAGCTGCCGCTAATCCCCCAGGTAACCAGAGTTCTCGCTGCAGGGCTGAGGGGGGCATTACAAAAACAAACAAAGTATATCTGCCAAAATTCGCAGTCGCTACAAGAAATCATTCTGCCTTTGCAAAGGATTTCTTTTTCCTTTTACACAAAAACCTCCTCCTTATCTTCCTCTCAAGAATGAACTGGTGAAAACAGAAAGGTACCGTGGCTTCCAAGTCTGGAGTCATCTTCTGAAGCCAAAGGCAAAGCCTGAGGTCGAACTGAAGCAGGAGCGTGGAGTGTTCCCCATCTACCCTGAACGAGGGCGCAGCCACCCCAACCCTTGAAGGAACCCACGGATGAAATGGGGGGCGTGTTTGTCCAAATGCAAGAATGGAATTGCAAGTAAAAGGTTGCTGAGGCCCAGCAGCCATCCACATGCACAAAAAGCCCCAGAAGGAACGCCAACTTCTCCGGACCGGGCTTACGTCCAGACCTAGAAATCTAACCAGAGCACGAGCAGAATCACTGACTATGCAGATAGGCTTGGCCTGCTGGCATTTCTCAAAAGGGAAATAAAATCATACTAATCTGTCAGTGTCCTTAAACAAATTGTGAACCTATAGATAACCAATAACGTAAAGATGTAGCTTATTGCACTGGACTCCATTCTACACCAAAGGTTATTTTTTAAAAACCCAAGACTGATTTTTCAGATCTAGGCATGTAACCTACTTACGAGGAGAGATAGTTTTGGAAAGAAAAGACAGGCAACATTTATGGGTGAAGATAAAGGTTTACAAAGAAGAGCCAAGTATATGGGACACAGTTTATTTAATATTTTTTATAAATCCCTCCAAATGGGAATACAAACTAATCTTCACGCTGGCCCTCAATGCTATTTCTGAGTGCTAAAGAGACAAGCTGAATGATCTCATAGGTTTAAAAGAAAAAGAAGAATTTCATGTAAACAAAGAACAATACATTTTTTTCCTCTAGAGCTGAGAGTTATGAGAAAGCTGGATCAGACAGGAAAATTAGCCTAGAAGTTACATTTTAAAAAAATAAGATACCTTTCAGATCATTATGCGAACATACCCACTGACCCACTGTAGAGAAAGAAATTAAATTCTAGGTGGTCAGCTATATAAATCATTGTAGACACAGCCCAGACCCTCTTCCAACCCAGGGCTCTTTCCACTGCACTTGGCTGACAACATTAGCCAAAAAAATGCCATGGGAAAAAAAAGAAGTCAGCAAGAGGGCATGCATCGCCATCACTGAGAAGGTTAGTGGAAATAAAACAGAAAGCGTTCTACCTTTTACAGATCATGAAATACAGAGCCCAGCCCAGCCAACGGACCTCAAGGAAGACAGAACCAAGCCAAGAAGGGTTCAGAGGAGGATAAGTGAACAGACACAGAAACACCTCTGTGTTAGGCTTCTGCTCTTTCCCTCCTGCCTTTTTCCAAGTACTGCTCAATCTCAGAAGACACGGTTGATTCAAGATTTTTTTTAATGTGAAGATATACAGGGTGGGGCAAAAGTAGGTTTACAGTTGTGAGTACACGAAACAGAGTTAACAAAGCTCTTGTAATAATCATAACCTGCACGTCTTTTCCCTTACAAACAACTGTAAACCTATTTTCCCCCCACCCTGTATATTACATGCAGAAGTACCAGAACCAGGGGTGGGGGTCTGGGGAGAAAGAGCTCCCCTTTAAGCTTGAAAAACAAGTACTCTTTCGTGAAATATGTAGTAAACGTAAAAAAGGAATATGATTTAGCTCAGTAGTCCACTAAATGCCTTTGGGTGATGCACCACTTTGGGTGCAAGTGAAACTAACACCCAGGCGTGTCTGCATGGCACTAGAGCCTGTGGGTAAAGCGTGCTGCTATGGCACAGTAACTGGCGTCGGAGGCATCCACAGGGTAGGGTGGACGTGTGTGTGCACATCTGCCACAGAGGGCTGGGATAGTGCTTTCCCGGAAGCACTTTCTGGAACAGGTGATACTAGACCCGAGTCTTGAAAAAGAGGGATGTTACCCAGACAATCAATGCAGACAGAAGATAGAGAAGAATTCTAGGCAGGATTCTAGGCAGAAGATAGAAGATTCTTTGCTTCAGTAGTGGCAAAGGCAAGGAGGGTGTGAGGAGTCTGCAGAAAGTTCCATTTTGCAAGAAAATAAAGTTTTGGGAAGGGCACGAGGCAGGGAGGTGGAAAGGGTTGAAGAGGGCTTAGACTTTGTCAGGTCCTCACAAATGGCTGGCAGCCTGGGGCATGGCTGTGGGGGACAGTGGCTCACAGTGGAACGTTCCCTGGATGAGTTGTGGAGTTCTGGGCCAGGACTGTCCAAAGGCAACTGAGTGACTTTGGGAACATAGGTGCCCCGCATCAAATGGGGCCTCCATGTTCCAAAGGCTGAGAGCTCCTGGGGCAGCCATACCTCCATATGTAGTCTCCCCTGCTGTTTGGGACTTGGGATCCACCGTGCCCCACTTTCTCCCAGGGAGGTTGTGAGAAAGTGGGAGGGGGATGAGTCTATGGAAACTGTCTGTAAGCAGCAGAGACTGCATCTCGACACAGGTGAGGTAACACTAGATTTATGAATTGACCACCCTCCTTACAGAAACGTAGGTACAACGCCATAGAAAGATCATAGAAAGATAACCTTTCCACTGAGACACCTAACCTGCAGAACCAGGTGTGAGAAAGCAGGCAGGAGACCAGGTGGCGAGCCACTAGGGAATCACAGGCTGCCACGGTCTCCCAGCCTATGGCTGCTAGCTCAGAGCCATGGGAGCCAGGAAGATATTGCAAGTGAGGGCCACAGGTCCAGGGGGAACCTGAAAGCAAGCAACCTCTAGCACAGCCGGGCACTGGAAACTCCATGCCAGCCAAGTGTTGGCACATGGGAATGTCAGCCTCATGTTCCAGGCCTTCTGACTTTTAAGAGAAGCTATAAATCCAAGTGACATCTTAACATTTCTAAATAAAACTCAATGTTTGTATACTTGTCCAGGCCAGCTGGAGATGGCACACTGGCCACCGTTTTGCCAGTTCTGGGCTCTGAAGCAGGGCAGGGCCAGCGTGACCCAGCGGAGGTTTCCAGGACTTCACAGCCTGGAGAAGCAGTGCGACTTCGCAGCTGTCTGGGTGTGGGGAGTGCTGGAAGAGCCCAGCGTCACTGTGAGGTTCCTGCTTCAGCACCCTGGTGAATGGTAGAGCCACCATAAAAAATAAAAAAATTTTAAAAATTAAAAAAAGAGAAAGAAGGACACATTTTGGCTAAGGATAGATGGTGGAACTAAAGCCAGTTTTGGACTTACTGTAGATGTTTTGCCGAAAAGGCATGGATAAGTCCACCAGCCTGTGGGTAACTAGCTGGAGACACCAATCTGGGACTTACTTTGTACTTGGTGATAGTTGAAGCAGTGGGCACATGGTCGCCCAAAACTACATAGAGGAGTAAGGACAGAGCCCTGGGTCACCCCAGGGGGTAGTGGAGGTGCCAAGGAGGCAGAAGGAAAAGCAGGAGATGGCAAGTGGGGAAAGAGGAAGCGCCGGGAAGGAAAGGTCACACCTAATTCCACGCTGAGGTCTGGAGAGCATCCACCGGGTGACCCGTTCAGGAATTGTGGGTTCTCCTCCTTTGGGGAGGCTTTGGCCAGCTTGCAGAGGGCACAGAAGGAAGGGGCGATCAGGGAAGTGTTAACTCGTTTCAGAAGCCCAGGGAGACACCCACAGTGGTAGCTGGAGGTGAGGTGCGGATGCAGGGATAAGGGAGGTGATGGAATTTAAAAAATACTGTTAAAAGAGAAAATAGTTCACAGGGAGATATTAGGCACTGCCACAGGGAGGCCTTCTCCAAGTTTCCCACCCCAGCTTGTTTTTTTTTTCATATTATTCTACCGTATTCATGTCTTGTCATCACACATTTTATCACAGCATAATTCGGTTTGCTCTTTGTTTCCTCCCACAAGAATGACAATTCAGACAGAGCAGGGACCTTCTATATTTACCATACATCGGTGCCTGCACACAGGAGGTGCTTAAGATTTCTTGGATGACTGGGTAAATTGGGAAAAGTGTGTAGAAGGGAAATGGGATAGGACATGGAGAGGTTTTAATCCAGTGGCCCCTATTTCCTGGGTAGAGTGGGCCATGAAGTCACCTGCCAAACGGGAAGGAGGGAGGGAAGAGATCTCCTGTGCCAGGTAACAACCTGGAAGGATGGTTTGGAGACACTGAGATGCCAAAGTTTCTTATTTCAAAGTTGAGCATCTCTGGGCGAGGGCAACACTCGGATGTAGAGCACTCAGCAGCCAGAGGGGGTGGAGGTCACTGGATTCGGGAGGTCAAGGATGGACAGCATCCCCCACGTGGACTCTGGGACTAGAGGAGAGGAAAGAAGGCCCAGGGGCCAAAGTCCACCGAGCTGTGGGGTAATGACTGGATGGTAGAGGAAGCCACATAGAGGAGTAGCCGGGACCTGGCTAAGTTGCCACCTGCTTTCCAAACTCTGCCACCTCGATCTGATTAATACTTAATCCCCTATGTCTGGAATGGAAAATTAATGTCCTTTTGAGAGTGAGTCACTTTTGCCCTTTTAAAATTAGACTAATATGTGAAGTTCCTGGGAGGCAGAAATTCTCTGTATAGACTCATTTTTTTTTTTAAGAATAAAGGATAGATGACATCTTGATGACCTTCAGCAGTTGCCACGTATGGTGAAATGCTTTCCAACACGATTCTAATAGAGAATCACCACTTCAGGGTTGAAAGAAGCCTTCGGTGACGGAGGCTAGCACCTCCGTCTGCAGGGCTGAAGAACATTCTCGCAGGGACACTGCAAACAGCACATGCCCACTGCCTCAGGTACGCACACAGCCTGCAAAGTACCTTCGGTTCGGGGAGTGCGCTTTCCGGATGCACACACCAGCACCCTTAACGTTTCTTTCCGTTATGTGTGTTCAATCTGGATATAAAAAAATCTCCAAAGTGAAAAAAAAAAAAAAATCGTATCAGGTAAACTGTTCCTGACCAGCTCAGAGAAGTAAACTGCTTCCCGGCTCGTAGGAGGCCGTCCAGCCTTCACACACCGTCTCCGCGGATGCTGAAGGTAACAATGTTCCCTGCCAGGGGCTCAAGCGAGGCACCCCCCGCGCGAGGCCTCAGGAGCGACCCACGTGAGGGCTGTTCTGCCCCGAGCCTCCCCCGTCAGCAGCATCCTCGCGCGGGGCGCTGCCTTATGTAACCCGACCCCCCCGCCCCCCGGCCCCTGCGCGCCGCGCCTCCCCGTCGCCCCCGCCGGCCCCCGGCGCACAGGCTGGAAACGGCGGGGACCTGCTCCTCGGGGCTAAATCGGGCCCCAGACGCCAACGGAAAGGCTCCCCCGCAAGCCACCCGTCACCCCGCCTCGCTCGGGCAGCGGGAAACAACAAGTACGAGTCCGTTTGTCTTTCCCCGGAGCGCGGCGCACAAAGTACCGGGTAGGGGACGCCCGGGAGCGCCCCGGTCCCGCAGGTCCGGGGAGACGGGCGCCCACGGGGATGGGCCCCCAGCTGCCGGCGCACCTGGCCGCCCCGCGGCGCCGACCCGCTCGTCCCGCCGGGTCCCAGCCGGCTCCCAGCCGGGTCCCAGCCGGCTCCCCGGGCGCGGGGGCCGCGGCGCGCACACAGCCTCGGCCGCCGCAGCGCAGGGCGCCGGAGAAAGTTCCTCCGCCCCGACGCCGCCGCCCGGCCCGGCTCGCGCCGCAGCCTCCGAGCGCCGAGGAAGGTCGCGGCCGGCAGCGGGCGGCGCGCGCAGGGACGGTCCCCGGCTCCCCGCGGCGCCGGCAGCGCCCCTCCCGGCCCCGGGCGCCCGGGATCGGCCGGGGCGCGCAGCCTGTACTCACCGCCCCTCGCTCGGGGTGCGCGGCGGGCGAGCCGGAGCCGGTGGCGGCGGGGCGGGGAGCCGCGGGCGGAGGGTGGCGGCGGCGAGGCGGAGGGTCGCCGGGAAGAGGCGGCGGCGTCTGCGGAGCTCGCGGAGCGGGAGCAGCCAGTGCACCCGGAGCGCGAGCCCGCGGCCGCCGCGCGGGGCTTTATCGCCGCCCGCCGCGCCCCCGCCCCTTCCTGCCAGCCCCGCCCCGCCCCGCCCCGCCTTCCCGCCGCCTCCTTTGTGTGCCGGCCGGCCGCCGCGTCCCCGCGCCCCGACTCCGGGACGCCCCCGCCTTGGCCGCCGCCTGGAGGGTACCGGCCCCCCCAGGGGTCCCCGTCGTGGGACTGCGCCCAGAAGGCGCCGGGAGACGCGGCGACCCCGAGGTGCGGCGCCCGCTCGGGCCGAGCTGCACGTGGGTCGCGGGGATCGGGGTGTCGGTGGGAGGAGGAGGGACCCGAGGGCTCTGGCGGGTCGCTGGGACGCAGGGCGGGTCGTCTTGGCTGTCCCCTGGGAGGGACGGGAGCGCCCCGGGACGGTGCCCAGCGGTGTGGGTGACGGGGGTGGTGGCGCCAGGTCGCGGCCGGGAAGGGGCGGGTCACCCCTCGAGGTGCTTCTCAGGGTGCCCCCGGGCCGACCTCCCCGGCCAAGGGGACAGAGGAGCGGCAGCTGGTCGCCGTCGGCGAAGGTAGACGGGGGATTCAGAAAGCTGGATTCCTGGTGGCGGCGACGGCGTGAGGGACCCGCGGGGTGCTGGGGACCCAGCGCTTCCCAGCCGGGACTGCGGCTAAGGGGCCGGACCGGGTGCGCCACGGCGAGGCGCAGACCCTGGGGGCCCGCGACGAGTCACCGCCGGTCCCGGCTGTGTGCCCCAGGTCTCCCTCGCTCAGCCCTCCTTCGGGCCAACTTAGGTTTGTGGGGACCCAACTTAATGGCATAATTCATGTTGCCCTCAGACGGTGCAGGACCCTCACCAGCAGGCCCAGGGCCCCAGCTACGAGAAAGCAATGTGGTAAATCTCCTAAAACACAGCCTTGAGCTGAGGCTGCACCCACGGATTAGAGCAACTTGGAATCTGCAGCTGGGAATTAGGGCGCACGGGCCACCGCAAGCGACCGCGCTAGACTGTGCGCCTGTGCTGCGGTGAGAAAGTCGCCCTTAAGTGTAAAATCTGGGCTAGCCTGACAGTATTCACAGCCCCTCCTAGAGCTATGGGAGGTTTGGCCCTTAAATGAAAAGGAAGTAGTCCACCTTATTATTTACAGCCACACCTAATATTCATATCCAATCACAGAGCAGGCCTTAAATCCTTTTGCCTCCTTTTTCCCCTGCCTGAAATGTCCCCCTTCCCCCCACCCATGATCTCATGATCTCATGACTACCTCCGTATACTTCAGGTCACAAGCCAAATGTCACCTTCTTAGGAAACCGTCCCTGACCACTTGACCACTTCCTTCCACAACCTATTGCTTATTTCATAGACCTCATCATGGTTTTATTTTATTCTTTTTTTTTTTTAACTTCTTTCTTGGTTGGTTTTCTCCCACCCTTCCTCATGAGAATATATGCTCCCAGAAAGCAGGGAAGATAAACCAGTTCAGCACAGTTTGCAACTCACCCAGCCCCTAGTGCCTAGAGCCAATACTACAGATAGAGTAGTTGCTCAGTAAGTGATTGTTGAACATGGAACAAGTGCCTGGTGGCTACTGACCTGGTTAAGTCCTGCTCGGGTGCAGTGCTGTGGCATGGTCTAGTCAGGAGGGGGGCCTGGGCTGGGAAGGTAACGTGGGCCCCGGGGAGCCTAGAGGCGGGTGTGGGCTTGGTGTGTTTGAGAAGCTGGGAGTAGCCTCTTGCAGATGGAAGGAAGTCATTTGAGGACCAGTGCAGAAACAAACTAGAACCAAGAAATGTGGGTGAAGCCAGGTTATAGAAACCTCCCGATTGCCCACATCCATTTTTATCTCAATCACTTGTTCTAACTGAAAAATTGTATTGAGATAACCGTAGATCCTCATGCAGTTGTAAGAAATAACACAGAGAGGGGTCCCTTGTAAACTTTGTCCAGTTTCCCCCATTGGTAACATTTGGGAAAACTACTGTGTAATATCACAATCAGGACATGAAAATTGTGATAATTTTAAATTTTTTGTCAAGGTACTCTAAGTTTTTGAAAGACATGCACAAATACTATTTTAAAGGGTTTCAGTCTCTTGTTTTAATGGAACCAACATTTTTTAGGGGAGAAAAAAGGTTTATTTTACCAATTAGAGAGTATTTAGGTTCCTAATTCTTCATATGTAAAGGACCATCGGAAGCCTTTGGGACTTACCTCTTCTGTTTACATTTTAGCGAGTGCCATCCACTTCCCTGTTCTATCCAGTACTGCCCAAGGACCATTTTAAGCAATACTGTACATGACTTGTCAATTCTGAAATCAGACAGGATGCAGTGTTAACTAATACGCTAAACTAAGCCCAACCACTAATGTGCCTTTCTCTCTCCTTGGACATTGGATGCGACTGCCAATGAGCGTCTCCCGAAGGGAAATGATTCAAGACAAAGACCCATTCTGCCAGCGGCATACGCCGGGAATACCAACTACGCTTATTACCGAATGTGCATGGCTGGGGTTGGCTGGCCTTCCTGATGCCAGTAAGAGGAGACAGAGGCAACCTCCAAGCTTTCAAGTGACATTCAAGTCACCAGGCGCTTTGACACCCATCATTAGGGGCCTACCCCAAAGAACCTGTGTCTCTACCTCCACTGGTGTCCAGGAGCAGCAGCTCGGCTAGTATTTGACCCTCTTTGGAATCCGTTTCTCCTAGATGTGCTCTTGCAAGCAGCACACTCCTCGCCTCTCTACCTTGGTCTTGTTCAAGAATCCAAATCATTAAACGCTCCCACCTGCCTCTTTCTTTGCAACTCTACATACACTGCAGAATTTTACTTTGTCTCCTTCAATTGTGTGGCTTCCCTTAATCCTTGGAGAGAGCTTCAAATTGTTTATTCCTTTAAAAAGTAAAAAAAAAAAAAAAAAAAAAAAAAATAACCTGGAGTTTAGCCAGCTCCAGCCAGTCTCTGAGTTTGGCTTTGTGTCCATAAGCCCCAGTTGGGAGAAACGCAAGAAATGCCCAAACAGAATAAAACAAATGATCTATTTAGTCTCGTTTCCTCTCTTGGAAGAGGTCCAGTGTTGAGTGCTTTGGAAGAAGATGAAAATCCCCCTGCCCCACCCCCCTGCTCCCCAAACACCCTAACAGTATGACCTTGTATTGAAGTTTAAAACTATCCTTAGCTTCCGACGGCCGGTGTGTATTGTCTGGAAGAATGATGTTTCGATGATAATAGCTGCTCATCTCCTATCTAACCCCCACTGAAAACACATTGCCCCACAGACGACTTGTTACACAACATTATAGATGCAAATGCTGTTATGCAAGACTATGTCGGCCAGGGGAAAGGAGACTGGTTATAACAGTTCACTTATACAATTAGTTTCTGGGACTGCTGCATTGTTGGGATTTTTTATTTTTTAGCTTATAAAAGGCATTTGTCGTTTTACTTCCCTTTCAAGCTGGCTTTCAAATAAATCCAATTTCCTCGTTCTGTAACTTCTGAAACATTAAACCAGAGCATCAATTCCCACTTTCCCATTTTCGTCACTACTTTTCACCAAGCGCTTCAGAGGAAAGACACTGACGAAGTGTGTGGCTGAGTATTATTTTCTGCTTGTACTATCTGGTCAAATAGGAAGGGACACCGTGGGGGTCGTTGTGACACTGACCCCTTCAAACAGCAACCTCGACCTCCTTCCTTTCACACCCAAACGACGGGTGCTGCCTCCCTACTCCCGTGTAGGTGTCCGAGCTGTCTTCTTACCTGTGTCACTGACTGTCTCCCTCCTCTACCCGCCCCCCCAAAGCCCTGTTACCAGTCACTTCCAGCGCCAGCCCAGTAGTTTTCCATCATTTTTCACCACCCTTGGTCTCTGGGCAGCATTTAACTCTGGTGTTCTGCCCCTTATTTGAAGCTCCTCTGTTTCTCTCTCTCCTCCAGTTTCTCACCCAGGCTTTAGCCTTTGCTCATCAGATCCTTCATGGGTGGGTGCCATGCCCTCGCCTGCTGCCCCCTCCTCTCCTCACGCCCTCCCCAAGGAGGGAACACTGGCGTGTGGCCACCCGGCAGGCTTCTCTTCCCTTGTCTTGATTGCAGAATCTGGTTTGCTTTGGAGAATCAGCCTCCCTGCTCTGTGTGCCTCCCCATCGAAACGGGAAGTCGCGGTGTCTTTCCTGCCTCTAGCCAAGGGGTGAGCGTGTGGCCAGGCTAACTGGGCCCCCCACCAGGACGCTGACTCCTGAGGGAGCGGGGAATTCATGGGAGCTGCCTCGCCCCAGCTTGGTGAGATTGTTTGTGAATTCTTCCCGCCTGGGCCCCCAGAGCCACCGTGTTCCCTGCCCCTCCTGAGTAGAGGCCCACAGCGGACTCTTGTGAGCCTTTTCTGCTTCTAGCCAGATTCAGTTTCTGTTGCTTGCAACCAAGGACCCCCTAACTGACACACCTAGATGCGTGTAACTTGGCTTAGTTCTGGGTGAATTCCAAGCATGCGTCGACAGAGGGCCTTGACCACTGGCCCGAGTTCCCACTCTCATATCTTCAAAGGCCTGGCACTTAGTACCCCACTTAGTACCCCATCGTCACCTCCTATCTGACAAGTCTAACACCAGGCTATTCTCATCCTTCCCAAAGCAGCTCTTCCTCCCGCACCCCAAAGTGTCTTACAGGGGTGACTGCCATCCCTGTCCCCAAAGCCAGAAAAATGGGGATGGGTTCTGACTCCTCCCCTCCCCCTGATTCACCCCATATCCAGCCATTCCCGGGGAGAGTTAATAGTTTCTTTCCCAATCTCACTTATTCACCCCTTTCCCATTATTTTTCCAACTAGTTTAGTCCCTTATCGCTTCACACCTGGACCCCTCCAATCACATCCTAACTAGTCTCAGCTTCCAGATTCTCTCCAGCACTGCCAGCATAATCTTTCCAAAGTACTGCTTCAATCATGCCACCACCTGCTTAAAATGGGCCCAGGTTTTCACTCAGGTCCAAACTCCTTGGTTTAGGCAATCTTCCGTAGACATTAGGGTCACAGGCTCTGGAGTTAGACTGCCTGTGTTCAAATTCCAGTCTCACACTGTATAATTGTTTCCAAGTAGTTCAACCTCTGGGCCTCAGTTTAGCTGTAAAATAGCAGATAATAATAGCACAACCTACTCGTAAGCTTGTGTGAGAATTAAGTAGTTAATCCATGAAAAGAGTTTAGCTGAGAGTCGCATTGTACGTGCTCAATAAATTTTATTACAATGAAAGCTCTCCACAATCTAACGCTAATCCACCTTACTAGCCTTATATTCTCATTTTTCTCTGGTATGTTTCCAAAGGTTTTAGCAGTCAGAATCAATCAGTTTTTCTACCACTGTGTCATTCTTCAAACCATTCTCTCTGTTCTGAGTTCCCTTCCCTCACTGCACCTGTATCAGTAATCTAATTGTGAATTGCAAACTATCCCAATCTTAATGGCTTTAAGTACAGAATTGTAAACAAATAAAATGGTTACTTAGAGCCATTGGGTTGGCCAGGCAGGGTTCAGCCCAGATGGTTCTCTGCTCCACCCAGGCTGTCTGACCTCCCTCTCCCAGCTACAGGATCCAAGAAGGCCTCACTCACATGTGGCCCCTCAGTGGGATGCTGCGACTCTGTCTTCTCTCCCCTCTAGTGTTTTCATGTTCCCGGGCCTCTCCCCCTTGTCATATTGCAAACGGAAAGGCTTCTCTCTACCTGGATTGTCCAGCAGTACTCAGATTTCTTTGCACTATGGCTCAAGACAATAAGAAATTAAGTCGCAAGACCTCTTAAGGACTAGCCGTGGTTTGGGCACAGTGTCACTTTTGCTGCATTCAAGTGAGTCCCAAGGCTATCTCATTCGGGGGGGAAGCGGACTCCGCCTTTCAATGACAGACACTGCAGCCACCTTGGGCTGCGACAACCACCTACCACAGGCTGGGCAGCTTAAACAACACACATTCATTTTCTCCTAGTCCTGGGGGCTGGAAACCCAAGGTCAGCGTATCATCAGGGTTGGTTTCTGGTGGGGCCTCTCTTTCTGGCTTGTAGATGGCCACCTTCTCCCTGTGTCCTCACATGGCCTCCCGAGAACACAGTATGATAGAGAGATCTGATATCTCTTTCCTATCAGGTTCTGAGGCCATCCTCATGACCTCATTTAACCTTAATTAGCTCTTTAAAAGCTCTGTCTTCCAACAGAGTCACATTGGGGGTTGGGGTTTCAACATTTGAATTTTGGAGGGACACAGTTTGGTTTATAACAAGAGTGGGGAAAATCACATTGCAAGAGGGCATGCCGGATGGAAGGGAGGACTGCCCATTTTGGGGCACAACCCACCACCCTTCTCTGCCTCTGAAATAATGTTCATGCTTCACAATTTTCCCCTCAGCCAGGCCAACATTGGTGTTTCCTCCCCCAGCACTCCTGTAGCTCTAAGTATGGGTTGCTTATTTCACATGACCACATCCTGCCTTGGATGTAAGAGTTTGGTTTAGGCTCTAACCACAAGGCAATGGCCACATTTTTTTTTTTTTTACATATCTTTAAGTTTTCACACAATGCCTTACACAGAAAAGGCCCTAATAAGTGTTTGTTGAATAAACAAAAAATGAAATTAATTTTACTGCTCTAAATAGTGATAGCCACTCACGGACGAAGCTAGATCTGGGGCCTTGGCAGTTTTTATGCTTTGCCACTTTGTATATTTCCTCTGTCCTCTGCTTCTTCTAGACCACTGCTTATTAGAAGAACTCAGAAGGCTGGACACTGAAGGCCAGAGGGCCTGGGTTCCTGTTCCATTTCTGCCACCTCTTAATCGTGATCATGGGCAAGTCATTCATTTCTCTGGGCTGCAGTTTCCTCATCTCAAAAAGAAGAATAACAATATCTTTTATAGGATTGTTGTGAGAAAGGAATGTGATAATTTAGGGGAAAGCACTTTGTGAAGTTTAAAGAACTTCATAGATATTATTACCTGTATTAGTCTGGTTGGGTTGCTATAACAGAATACCATAGGCTGGGTGGCTTAAACAATGGAAATTTATCTTCTCACAGTTTTGAAGGCTGGAGGTCCAAGATCTGGGCGCCAGCATGGTCAGTTTCTGGTGAGGCTCTCCCCTTGGGTTGCAGAGGGCTATCTTTTCACCATGTGCTCGCATGACCTCTCTTTTGTGAGCATTTGGACAGAGAGAGTGCTCTGGTGTCTCTTCTTATGAGGACACTAATCCTAGGACCAGGGCCCCATCCTCATGACTTCATTTAACCTGAACCACTTCCATAAAAGCCCTATCTCCAAATTCTGACACATTGGGAGTTAGGGCAACGAAAGATAAATTTGGGTGTGACAAAAGCATTTAGTCTGTGATACTACTAATTGTTAATTCTGAAGCACATAGTCAGTCTTCATTGGTCTAGCTGGGTTCCTTGCTGATTCTGCTCCATACCAACCCTTCTGATGCACCTCTTATAGCACCTGTCACAGTGTAGAAGTTACAGCATTTATTTTAGTTATTCCCAATCCCTATTGACAGATGTTAGGGGAATGGAAAGTGAAGATAAATGTTCTGAGTTTTTCATTTTTAAGTAGAAGGAAAGGATTTGTTCTCTTGGGTTCCTAACTTCATAGCAGGTTAGAAAGCTTTCTGAGAACTACGTTGGGTTGTCTCCAAAATTTCAGGAACACCCTCCTCCGCCCGAGTCATCAAAGCTCACCCAGATTGTAGAGTGAAAAAAACCAGCCTGCAAACTCTCAAGAATGGCTTCTCAGTGATTAAAAAAAAGAAAAAAAAACCAGTTTTTTAAAATCAGCAGGCTGCCTAGCATGCTCTGCACCTGGTCACAGTGCAGGAGCTGCCAAGTGCCGCTATGTGCTGTGGTTCTCAATGTCCCAGGTCACCAGTGTCTTCATCATGGGGAAGAACCCTGAGTCCCACCCCTTCATCTGCTTCCACTTATCACCTCTGCTTACACACCATTTTAGATTTAATGAGGCTAATGATACGCCCATCTTTATAAGACCTCAAGAAAAGACTGGTTTGTATTAAAGAATAAAAGTCAGGTCTTAAGTTCTACACATGGAGATCTAGTGTCATTTTTAAAGCAAAAATTCCATAAAGAACCACTAGAGGACCCTCTTCAGCCTTCCCAGTCTACACTTCATAGATTTCTACCATAAAGGATTTAGGAGCAAGCAACTCAACAGCAAGGCGGCCTGTAAGTGTGAGCTTCCACTGACTGCCTCTATTAGCATATGCTGTTAATTCCAGCAGCATCTTAGCATTGAACATCTCTTCAAAGATTTCTAGAGTGAGGAAGGGACCTTATAGATCAATAGCCTAGCATTTCTTAAAGTGTAGTCCAAATAGAGCCAGCAAAATCATCTTTGAGGTTTTTATTAAAAATGTTCCTGGGCCCTGACCAGGTGGCTCTGTTGATTAGAGCATCATTCTGTACACCAAAATGTTGTGGGTCCGATCCCTAGGCTGGTGTTTACTGGAGGCAACCGACTGATGTTTCTCACTCACGTTGGTGTTCCTCTCTCTCTTCCCCTTCCTGTCTCTCTAAAAAAAAAAACATATCTTCAGGTAAGGATTTAAAAAAATGTACTTGGGAATGCATTTCAAAGTCAGCTTTTTTGACATTCATCTGATTCTGAGTTTTCTAACAAGCCTGCCAAGTGTCACTTACACACACACATCTAAGCACTGAAGTAGCCCAAGCCCTACTTCTGAAGATGAAGTTCTTAGACAGGTAATATCAACATCACCCAGGAGCTTGTTAGAGATGCAGAGTGTCAGCCCCTCCCCCAGACCTCTTGAATCAGAATACACATTTTAACAAGATCCCCACTTGAGTTATATGAACATTAAAGTTTAAAAAGACTGGTCTAACCCATCTATCTAATATACAAGGCAGCTGGGATCTAAGAACCCAAATGACTTGACCAAGGCCGCACAAGTAAACAAGAAGGACATGCGGATAACTGGGTGAGAACCTGTGCTTGGAGTCAGAGAGACCAGTGTTCAAATCTAGGCTTTCCCCTTTGCTCTCCTAAAATCTTAGGTAAGTCCCTGAATATATCTGTGAGCCTCCCATTATTTGCTGCTAAAGTAGTAACACGACCTCAGAGTCTTGTTGGGAAGATAAAATAAAAAAGCATGTTAAAAACACCTAGAGACAGAGCTTGTGATTATGATTCTAACTGAGAGTTCCAGGCTCTGTGCCGCCTCATAGGCATCCTGTGTTGCATGAAAGAAATGGGAAACAAGTGCATTAGACAAATTTGGTCTTTCTGAGACCATTATGTCTAATTTAGATTCGAGGGTTTGAAAGAATGAGAACAAGCGTGGGGGCTCTCCCGAGGAAAGTAAGCAAAATGCGGTACAGCTGAGATTTCTCAGACGCCTGCTGTTCCTACTGCTCCTAGCTTGGGTGGTCTGTGATGACCTGCAGAATCCTGACGACCTGGAGAAACGTCCAGGACCGGGAGACTTCTGCCCACGCGTTCCCTCAGCCCCCGGGCCCTTCTCCTCCCTGTCCTCACCGCTGGGGGTGTCCCCTCCTCTGGCCTCCTGCATCTTCATGCAGGCTCCTTACACCTTCCTAGGGGGGCTCCTCCTCTTTCTGCTTCCTGGGGCGCCTGATGAATTCGGGGCCTTCCTTCCACACCTCCAACGTCACCTGCTCTGTGCTTCATTCTAGGGGACTGTCCTGCTAAGGCTATAAGTCAAATTCAGTGCTCACTTCACTTCCTTTAAATAATATTTGCATTTTAATGAGGCCTTGTCTTGTCTTAAACCCTAAATAGTGAGCAATGGATCACTCGGTGATGCAGGTAGAGCGGAGTGATACCAGGATTCCCTTGGCACCTCTCAAACCCTGCGACAGCCAGCACCACCTTCAATTAAAACAGTCTCTAGAGGTCTGCCCTCTCTGCATCCCTCCCTTCTGTCTTTCTCTTGCTCATTTTGAAAACCCTTTGTGGTTAAAAATAGACCCACAGCTTTTTTTATCAGTTCATCTACTGATGGGCACTTGGTGGGGATCGATGGAGGAAGAAGGGGGACATCTGTAATATTTTCAACAATAATGATAAATTTAAAAAAAAAAAAAGAGCAGACTCACAGACAGACTTGACAGTCCCTTTGACATGCCCCCATCCTTGTGTCCTTTGGTCACTTCCTTGCTTTGGGGAACTGTAAGATGCCCCAGGCTCATCTTGCATGCATTTTCTCTACCCAGCCCTGGACTCAATCATTTCTTCAAGGAGCCCTGGTTCCCTTTCTTGGAGAACAGCATTTAGAAACCAAGATCTGGCCATCATGTGTGTGTGTTGCTATTGAAGCGTGGAACACCTCCCAAAGGCCTCTATGCTAAAGTGCTGATGCATAAATGATATATCCATAGGTATAAGATGACCCACTGGGCCCCTCTTTAGACCTGTGTCTCCATTATTCTGAACTCTTACTTTGCTTTACTCATGAGAAAATGTCGTTGCATGTTCCCGAACACACAGCGCGGTAACATCCGATGCCTCCTGCCCATCACTCATGGGAAAACATACACTGTGCCGCACTACAGTACACAATCAGCTCAATATAGCTTTTCTATCCGATGCCTGTTAACATATCAAGATGGGTATTTGTATAATAAATTCTATACTCAGATAAAAATCTGGCAATATGCCTGTGTGACATTCTACAGCACACGGATTGCCAATCAGTGTATAGCGGATATGGTTGGTTATCTGGAAAGGCCGTTTGCCTTTCTCACTAAAAAAAAAAATCTGGATTTTGTTCAGACATATATCCATCTATCTCTCCAGTACCTATTTTAGAAGCAAATTCTCGTTAATCTTGGCCAATTATGATAATTCCGTTGTCTTTGCCAATGCTTGATTTAGAGGTAGAAATGATTTACTGGGAAGTCAATTGGCAAGGGAGCTTCTGAGAAAGATTGCCTTGATGATAAAAAGAGATTTATTCTGAAAGAAAACATCATTTTTTCTACCTGCTGCCCAGAACTGTAGCAGCCATTGTGTGAACTAAGGCAACATGCCGAGGATGGAAGAGACCAAAGATGAAAAGAACCTGGGTCTTTCATGATGTCACTGTTTCTGAATTAACCAGCCCTAGAGGCCCTCTACCAAGGAACACCTTGTTATGTAAGACAATAAATATTCTTTATTACCTTGTCAATTTTGAGTTACTTTCTTTTACTTGCAGCTAAAAGCATCATAATGAATATGTCCTACTTTAGAATATTTTAACACAGTTAACTTTTTATGACCCAAGGCCCTTTCAGAACTCACCTATTCATTCACATGTTTATTCATTTTTAATAAATATTTACTGAGAAAGAGCAGCAATAGAGAGAGACCTATCAAGTAATCATAGGTACATATAACAACAAGACATGATAAATAATAAGAAAGGAAAGTTTAAGGAACTATGTGAGAATAACTGAAGGATACAATATAGACTGGGAAAGGGTGGGGTCACAGATAGAAAAGGGACCACATATTAGACATGACAAGACTCAGGGGAGGCCTGCGTCACTTATAAACTCAGAGACCAAAAGTAACCACAGAGGACGTTCTGAACATAAAATTCTTAACTAAAAGCGGGTCATGGTGGGTAGTCCCATCCTAGACCTGCAGCTTCCTTGACAAAGGTCAGTCTTAACTTAATGAACCTGTCTATTGTCTTCTTGCGCCTAAGATAATACGCCTTTAAAATGTCAGAGTAACCTTTCCTCATTGTTACCGTGTTGCCGCATACATCTCTATGTGCTATAAATGTTAATTATTAATTATTCTGAACCCAGCAGTGTAAAAGAAGTATGTGTCTCTCCTTTTACTGTTTAACCCCAGGGATTTCCCCACCTTGCTTTCTCCTGCCCACTTAATCTACCATCAATGGACTTCATGTAGCCCTTCTTAGGTCTCCTCCTCTGATTCTAATGCATAAAATAAGCTGCAAAACTGCCATTCTCTGGAGCATTTTCTCAGTCCTTTGAGATCTTGCTTCGCATCAATTGTTGTCAGTTTGGCTCAAATAAATTCATAAAAATTCTCTACAGGTTTGGACATTTCTTATGTTGACAGAATTAAGGTAAAACATCACCCAGCAAGTGGTGCTCGAACTGAGGTCCTAAAGCAAGTGTAGGAGTAGGAAGGTATTCTAGGGAGGGGAACGGTATGTGCAAAGCTATTGGGTGGGAAACAGCAGGAGGCCCTGGAGGAACCTGAAGAAGACCTGTGGGACAAGAGGACAGAGATTGGGAGACAGAATGTCACACCTAAGTCTAGAGAGATCAGCAGGGTCTAGAAGACACAGAATCCATCTTGGAAACCATGGTAAGGATTTTTCTCTCCCCTAAGAGAATAAAGAAGAGCTATAATCCGAGTGCGACATGATATACAACTCAATCGGTGCCTTTTGGGCACCTTGGGCTCAGTCTTGCCATAGTACTTCATTCAAATGAAGAACACTGTCATTGAAAGACAAACATCTTTCTGATTATGATGTGTGACTTCTTGGGGGGATCTTTGGCAGAGTATTATTCTCAGAAGAAATTGATTTTCTCATAGTTCTGGAGGCTAGAAGTCTGAAATGAAGGTCTTGGCAGGGCCTTGCCCCCTCCAAAAGGCCTAGAGAAAAACCCTTCCTTGCCACTTCCTAGCTTCTGGTAATTGTCAGTCCTTGGCGGTCCTTGTCTTGCATCTCTCCAACCTCTGCCACCATCCTTGCCCAGCCTTCTCTGTGTGTGTGTGTCTCTGCCTGTGTATCCAGATGGTCTTCTTATAAGGACACCAGCACTGGATTTAGGGTCAGCCCCAATCCAATGTGACCTTACCTTAACTAATCACATCTACAAAGGTTCTATTTCCAAATAAGGTCCCATTCTGGGGTTCTGGGTGGACATGTGTTTGGGCGACACTATTCAACCCACTACAATGACTAACACAGGATGTAATTTATAACAGACAACAGCACTTCTTAAAACCACCATTTCTATCCGCCCCAGTTGCAGGGCGGCTCTGGAACCTCTCAGCCCTCCCTCCCCCTTCCCCTTTCTCCCTCACTCCCCCAGCTTCAGCCTGCAGGCCCAGTGTTTGATCACCACCTCACCTTCTCCCTCATCTCGGTGCCATCTCTCCAAACATTCAGCTTGGATCAGGCTCACAGCAATCACAGAGTCTGGGCTGGCAAAAGCAGAACATGTGCAGGGGGCAGAAAAAAACGGGGAAGAACATACAGCAAAAGCACAATATTTTAGTGGGTGGGTGGAAAGGTGGCGTGCTCTCAAGCTAACGGGCCGCCCCAGTTGAACCTGCATTTTAGAGGATTATTCTGGTTGTGGTGACAGTCTGACCGTTGGGGACAGGCAAGAACACACAGGTCAGGAGGCCAGCGGGAGGCCATTGAAGCTGTTCTGAGAGCTTGGGCCGAGGTGATGATGGAGGAACGCAGGTGCAGGTATGTTCCAGGTGCAGCGCTAATAGGATGGAGGAGGGGTGGGTGAGGGAGAGAATCTGATCGAAGCTATGGGAAGGCGTATTCAAAATGTCTTATGCATATATAATGTCTCCTGAAAACCATTCTCATTCTCAAATTAACAGTCCTGGCTCTAGGGTAAGAGCTGCAGACCTCTGGAAATATTGCTCCTCCTGGCTGAGCTTCTGATAACTATTGAGCAGCAGCCAAGCTGAGGTTAATCTTTGTGAGGCTCGTGTGATGTGCTTCGATTCTGCCCAAAATGAGTGAAGCCATCAGCTTTAAGAACCTGGTGCCTGAAGGACCAGGGCTCCATCTTCATGGAGATGGGCTAAGGGGACAGCTGCAGAAAGGACTTTCACAACTATTTCCCCCCAAAAAACCCATGAGCAGAGAAGAGATGCAATTTCAAAACGGGAAAAGCCAGTGGATATCTTGGGGAAACCTGGGACAGAGGTAAGAGGAAGCAGGCCCCCCATAGCAGAGCATCCAGTGCAGACACAGAAGAGGGAGGGCATGCAAGAGGGAGAGGGGCCATGTCAGTCCCCATGGCCCCCAGCTCTTCTTATATGAAGTCAGGCAGCTCACAGGGCCCCTGATCCTGGGCACTCACACTGCAGCGAGCGCTGTGAATCTGTGTGGACACTCATTACAGCCTGCCCTGCCTCACACCATGTGGGGCTGCTCGATAAAACCGGGCTTCTGCTTTGCAACCCGTTATGATAATATGTTCAAGCTTTGATCCCAAGTATGTGGGGACCCCACCCACAGGCCGGTGGGTCAGGGGAGTAAGCTGACTCAGGCTGGGCTGGGGCCTCAGGGGCTGATACAATTGGGAGTGGCCATTTGGGAGATCTTGCCCAAGGAAGGTAGCCAGCCACTTAAGTTACCAGGTAAGGTTGCATTTAATCTGGCCTGGCATCGGGAGCCAAGTGGTCCAGTTTGGGGGCTGAGGGTACAGCAGTAAGCTCTCTGTGTGGTCACGGTAGCCAGCGTCAATGGATGCCTTGTCAATCTAGGGAAGATGTATTGGGAATGGAACAGTGTTGCTGACAAATGGCTCTGGGCTGAGGAACACAGATCAGGTCACTTGGAGAGAGAGGGGGCAGGAAGGGGCTGAGCAGGTTTGAAGGGTTCTGGTCCAGCAGGCAATGGATCAGGAGCCTGGATGGGTACAGTGATTGGGCATGTGCAGGACTGGTTGCGAGAGGGGCTGCTGTGGGCTGGGAAGTACATAGGTTCTTTCAACCTCCTTTCCGTGGTTCCGTTCCATCTGAGACTGTTCGGTGACTGTTTATCTAGGCTCAGGGCCAGACACTGAGCATGGCCCTTATGGTTTGCAACTGCTGACATGTTAACAGGCTTGTTTTTTGGTTTTTTTAAAAATCCTCACCCAGGATATTTTTTCCATTGCTTTTCAGAGAGAGTGGGAGGGAGAGAGGGAAAAAGAGAGAGAGAGAACAAGAGAGAAACATCCATGTGAGAGAAACATTGATTCGTTGCCTCCTACATGCGTCCCAACTGCCGGGGATCAAGCCTGCCACCGAGGGGTGTGCCCTTACTTGCACTGAGCCTGCAGACTGAAGGTCTCCCAGAACCAGGCTGGGTGCTCCACCTCCACCTCCAGCACTGGGCATCCCCGTGGTGATTTCCAGCCTGGGCCACAGAGCCAGTTGACTTGGCCTGAATGGCTCTGACACTTCCTACAAGTGTAATCTTGAATAAATGTTTTCAACCTCTGGTCCATAGTCTTCTTATCTCTAGGTAAGAGAAATAACCCTAAGTTGAGGGTGGATAAGGCAATTAAATGAGATCATGCATGTGAGATACTTGAGCCAAGGTCGGCCACATGCGGTTGCCTGACAGCATTATTATATTCATGACTGGCTGATCTGGCTGGGGGCTAGTCCCTGCCCTGGCCCTGGCCCCTTCTCATTTCGGCTTCTGGCGCCTCCCCAGCAGTCTGTGATGATGTGAGCTAGCGTATCTCCAGGCTGAGCAGCCTCAGTGACTCTGGGGAACTGTCATTGCATTCGTGTCGGGACGTGTTCACATGCATATATTTTTAAAGTAAGGTGGGGGATCGACCTCAAGTCAGGCCAGTAGAATTCTCCCTTTTTAAGAAAGTCATTTCCACTCTTAGTGGAAGACAAACAGACGTCCGGGAACACAGTGAAGATGACATCTTTCAGAAAAGCTCAGTAAATGGCTGGATACAGAGGGCCAATGGGAGCAGGTTGTTTGATCATTCGGCTTAACTCACAGCAGGACTGGGGACACGTTTAAAAACGGTAAGCACATGAGAAGATATTTCTAGAAAGGGTAACGGCACACTAGCCTCCACCCGCGCCAGTAGCAGTACAAGAGTAAATTCATTATGAGGGGAAAGAGTCAGTTTAGGCCCAAACACAAAAGGACAGAGATAGTTCTAGTAGAACCAGCTTAAAAAACACCAAAATTAGAGTTGCTCTTGGTATCCTCAAAGTCACATTTAAGACGTACAAGGCAGCGATGTTATCATAAGCAAGCGCGCATTCTGGGTCTGTTCCGTCTAAATGGTTTCGTAGGGAAGGAATCGTGATCAGGGCTTTCCCCCCGGTAATGGATGTGTTTCCTTCCTTTGCTTTCACTGTCTGTCCATTTTTCATTTCCCCATGTCCTCTATTCCCTTTCTTACCTTGCTTTAGTGACTATGACAGCATCTTCTCTGTGCTCGATTACACCGAAACCTAATACCCTCTCCTTTCAAATACCCTTAAAATACTTTGTCTCCTACCTGTACCCTAGACCTTGTGCACAGAGTTTTTTGAACAATATTTAAAAGCTGCTTCGTAGAGCAGAAGGCGATAGAGGAACTGGGGAAGGGGTCTTAACTTAAGCTTTCTTCAGCTTCCCAAAGTTTTTTGAGCATGGACTTCTGTTGTTTGATTTTCCAGCAACCATCTTTCACCCTTTGGGTTACGGAACCCTGATGCTGCCTTGGGGAACTACCTCCTTGGCTTTCACAAATACTCTGCCCCATTGGAAACAGTCCTGGCCCTCCCCTGGAGAGATTGAGCATGGGACACAAATTAGGCCAGGTAGACACTCTCCAGGAACTGGAATCATAGCAAAATGGCATAAACAGCCTGAAAATAGCTGAAGATTATTAATCACGACAAAGGCAATTTGAAGAGGTGACACCTCATACCTGGAGCTACTATGTTCCTTGCCCTTTCAGAATTCTGTTTTTTAGCTTTTTCTCTAGTATTATTATGAGAGCCATTCCATATCCTTCCCAACAAGTTTCTTGTTGCTTAATTTAGTTACGGTTGATTTCTGTGTTGTAAGCAAAGGACCCCAAAGACATTTTGATACACAGTTCTTTATGAGATTATTAAACACTACAAAACAATTCCCATATGTTCTTGTAAAAATTATCTTTTTTTTTTTTTTTTGCTGTAAGGCATTAATAAAATGTTGATTATTTGTATGGAGATAGTTGTAGCATTTTGAGGGAGTCACCAGATGGTGACATTACATATTACTTCCTAATTCAATTTATCTCAAAATGTGTGTGTTTGTTAAATCTTGAGGAAATGCTTTGTCATCATTATCAGATTATAGCTGTGCTTTTTAAAAGCCAAGCTATAGAATACCTTGTAGGGATAGAATTTGGTGTGATAAAAGCAGTTCTTTGGCAGTATCTCAGAGGTATATACCTTAACTTCAAAGCAATTTAGGTCCAAAATGTCCGAAGGCTAACAAACATCTTCAGAAAAGGAATATATCCTAAATGGCTGCGGCTGATATGTGGATTTCATTACAGCTCTGTCAGGAGACAGTAACTTACACATTGCTGTTGCTCACAAACAAACCTTTCACAATTATGATAAATGCTTCTTTGATATGTAGGCACTGCTCGCAGCAAAACTCTCAAGCAGTGGACTCTGACCAGGAGACATGAGGGTGGTAGAAAAAGGCCTTTGCTTTGGATTATAAGGGAGATCGCAGATTACATTGTTATGATCAAGCAGGGGCTAGAAGAGAGTTCTATGTTTGTAATGGGAAGTTCATGGGTAGTTGTTTTTTTGTTGTTTTTTAAATTTTGACCACAGTTATGTTGGTAGATCACACCAAAAGAAGAGGGAAATGATAACACTAAACCCCAGATTACTGACTGCTGGGAACTCTCATTGATAAATATCAGCTTCTACTGAAAGGAAATGTACTTATGAGTATTTGCTATTTCACTTCTCCTTCCACTTCTGATTTTCCCCTCTCTCATTAGTGTAGCAGTTAGCTAGTGCTGTGTAACAAACCAACCAAAATGGTAGTGGATTAAAACAGCTAACATTAATTAGCTCATGAGTTTGTGGGTTGGCTGGGTGGTTCTTCTGTTCTTGGCTGAGCTTGCTCAGGCATCTGCGATGAGTTGGAGGGCTACCCGCTGGATCAACGAGGCTCGCCTCCACTCATCTTGCAGCAGACTTGAGAGAGAGCAAGAGAGAAAAACAAATAAGGCATTTTTTTCAAGTTTAAGCTTGAAACAGGCACAACGTCACTTCAACCTCAGGGTTGAAGCCACAGAATTACATTGCAAAAAGTATAGATTTAAAAAGGCATGAAATATTGTGGTTGTGGTCATTTTTAATTTTCCACACTTAAGAATGTCACAACTCTGCTAGTTTTCTGTGTGTGTGTGTGATGCCAAATGAGAAGTATGGTAGAAACAGTGAACCAGAAAGGAGAGAAGTAGAAGAGAGAGAGAGAGTTCATGTGGGTTAAATCTCAGAAAGAATTTGGGGGATTTGGCAAATGAGAGGATTTAAAACAACTTCAGTATGGAAGAGAAATGGGTGTGAGAGGAAATAAGGTTTGATATGTGTTCTCGTGGTTTAAGAATTTGATCTTTTAATTTTCTATAAGAGATGTAAATAAATTACTTTTCAGGCTATTGAGCCATACATTTTTCAGTGTATGACAGAACTATGAGTCCCAGGACTTATTTGAATTAAGCATTTAGATTTTGAAAGGAAGACCTTTAAAAAAAAAAGCTGTACTAAACTATAGAAAAAATAAAACATTGATTCCCACCCCCAAGGAGTATAAAAAAATCATATTTAGATGTTTAATATTTTCTGAACACTATCAAGTTCAGCATGTCAAAAATTTGAGCAACCATGTTGTTCTCTGAAGACTTTGTGGTTTTAGTGTTTTCAAATATCCATGGAAATGTAAAGAAATAATATATTGACTAATTCCTAGCTGTGCAATGCTGCCAGTTTATTTAAACATTTGATAGATTGCTCCTCTGAGCACACACTCTTTTGTTCACCCCTTTATTTCCAAATGTTTTGGGTGCTTGAAATCTCTAATACCCACAGAATGAATGAGAGATGCCCTGGTAGCCAAAACTCAACGGCTTGAAAGTCAGCTAAGCCTATATTAAATCCTGACTTCAATTTTTACTATGTGAACTGGGCATATTTCTTACCTGACTAAGCTTTTTAAAAATCTTAACATGAGGATAACAATCTGCTTGCATAAGTTGGTTGTAAGGATTAAATGTATAATCAGCGTTGAGCACACTGATGTTTATTTCTGATTCCTCAAAAAAGAAGCTATAGACCAGCCTTTACTGAATCAGCATCAGGGTTCTGCAGATCCCCAAATTTGGTCAAGTAAGTTTATCTAAAGTCCACTGTCAGGAAGCCATTGAACCAACAAAGACCTCTCTTCTTATCACTTATAGAAGAGAGCCCAAGGTACAGCTACCAACTTAGGTGTTGGTGCTAGGTGTTAGGTGCTGTGCCACTGGGGCCATTTAAAAATATACTAATCACCCTAGCCAGTTTGGCTCAGTGTTTAGAGCATTGGCCCGAGGACTGAAAGGTCCCAGGTTCGATTCCAGCCAAGGGCATGTACCTCGGTTGCAGGCTTGATCCCTGGCCCCAGTTGGGAGGCAACCAATCACTGTGTCTCTCTCACATCGATGTTTCTCTCTCTCTCCCTTCCACTGTCTCTGAAAAGCAATGGAAAAAATATCCTCAGGTGAGGACAATATATATATATATATTAATCATCAGATTTGGTTTTTATTTTCCATATAGTTATCCCAGATCTCAAGGCACTTATGACTTAGTTGGGGAGAAAAGACAACAGAAAACTTTAAAATGCAGCAGGTATATAATCAAGCTCTACATTAGGAATTTTAGGACACTCAGAGCCGGGTGAAGGCTGGTGTGGATATTGAAGGTGGGGCAGGTTTCGGGGTGCAGAGATGGCTAAGGGAGTTCTCTGAAAGACAGCTTGGAGGCGGCGTGCAGACCAGAAAGGAAGGTCGAAATCAGAGTCGGGTGGGGAGGAAGGAGAAAGCCAGGCAGAAGCCCTCCACGGGGCAGAAGCTAGAGCATCGCTCGCCATTTCTGAACAGGTGAAAGAAATCATGAAGGTGGTCGCCGGGCAGGGACCCCCAGATCCCCGAGCAGAGCCTGGAATGAAGCGTGGGTGGGCGGGGGCAGGCAGGGGCGGTGGAGCCTGGCCGAGGGGGTGGTGGCGGAGGGCGCAGAGAAAGTCACAGAGCCTCTGCACTCCTGGAGCTCGGAGAGCTCCGGTCCTCCTGAGCCCGCCTGTGCAGGCTGACCTGCACGGGCCCCTCGAACACCTGCCTTGGGCAGAGATTCCGGAGGCAAACGCCGTCCTGTTGGGCACCAGACGGTGAGCTCGGGTTCCCCTTCCTTGTTGCCACTTTGCAGAAACCAGGGTTCGGGTGCTTGAGAAACGGGAATGGGGGGGCCTCCCCTGTAGTTTGTGCATCAGCTACAATTTCGTTTCTGCCTGAACTCCGTAATAAAACGGAGGGCAGTTTCTCTCCCTGTCCCTGGGCCAGGGACAAACGGAAAAGTGAGGCACGGAGTGGAACACGTGGGTCATTCTCTCAGTTTCTAACGTCCGTTTTGCCTCCCCCAGGCTGTCAGTCACAGAGAAACTGGCCCACATGTCCCCTCAGGGAAACTCAAGGTCAGCAAGTCCTCCGATTCAAGTGTCAGTAGGGCTTCCGATGTTACACTTTCCTGCCAATTAAAGGATGGGACCTTAAATGTTTTCCTGTGACCTCTGGATAAATGACATCTGTGTCTTCAAGCTGGCTTTCGGCGTGGAACAAAGGGGGGGGGAGGCTGAACTGAAGCCCAGGAATCGAGGTAAGCTCCCTTCTCGTCTGAGTCGTTTCCTTGCGGGGAGAGTCCGTCACGGTGGGTGAAAGGGAGGGCGAGCGAATACTGCTCCTGAAGGAGAGCAGTGCTAAAGCTTAAAACTCAGATATTTACCTGCAAGTAATCTCTATAGGAATCAACAATTTAAAACAAGTTATAAGCCATTCAAATTCATTTATTCAACAAGTAGTTACTAAGGGCCTAGCCTGTGCCAGACTCTGTCTCAAGAACAAGAAATGTTTCAGTAAATAAAACAAGTCCCTGCTCGCAAGGGGTTGACATGCCAGGCAGGGAAGATGGACAATAGCCTATAAAAATAAACTCTGATAGGTTATTGCAAGCGCCAGAACTAGCCTGGGAATGGGGATGGAGGGGGCAGAGTTGATGACGGTGCTGTGCTCTCAGACACTGCTAAGGGCAGCTTCTCCAAGGAGGCGACATCTGGGGCAAGCGAGGGGCTGAGCCATGTGGACACCAGAGGGGTCCATGCAGAGGGAGAAGCACAAAGTGTTGCCAGATAAGATGCAAAATCCCAGGTTTAAGTGAAATTTCAGATTTAAAAGTTTGTTCAGTATGTCTCACACATTGCATGAAACACTCAAATTACCAAAAAGTAATTCATCTAAAATTCCTCTTGAGCTGGGCATGATGTATTTTACTTGCTGAAGCTGGCAACCCTTGCTGGGTCTTGAGGAAGGAGTGTTTGGTGTGTTCAAGGAACAAAGAAGGCCCGAGTCATGAGCAAGGGGAAGGCTCATGGAAGCTGAGGTCCTGCAGGTGGCTGGTTCACAGAGGGCCTTGTCGGCCACTAGAACAACTGGATTTTCCTTTGTGTGTGATGGGAAGCCATTGCAGGCATTGAGGAGGGAAGTGTCAAGATTCATTCACTTTTTCCAACTGTTGATGAATTTCACTCAATACTCATTAAAGCAAATTCAGAATACTTGTTAGATTTATGGAGCTAGGACAATGTTAGGATCTTGTTCCTGCTTTCCAGGTGCTCATCCACAGTCCGGGGAGATAACACTTAACAAAGCAGTTAAGTAATAATATAAATGTTTGGGTCAGCTTGGGTGGTTCAGCCCAGAGTACCATAAGTGGATGGGTTACTTAGGCCAGAAAAGTCTGGAAAGCATTTTGGAGGAGATTGTACTAACTGGCTGGGGAAGGATGCAGATTCTGCATTCAATGTTTCCTGGGGACAGTGGTCTCCTCTGACATCATGTCTAGAGAGTGCATCCAGAGCCAAGCGGGTTGCAGGATGAGTTGCAGTACTCTAAGTAAAAGGTCAGGGGGTAGAACTCTGAACAGAGTCAAAGCAGATCTCTACCCTGACATACCACATGCACAGCCCTTGTCTGGGGTAAGAATGTGGACCACGGTCAATGTGCATTTTATGAAATAACCATTACTTTTCCTTAGGCATTCCTACCTCTGAGAAGTTAGCACCCAGAAAAATTCCTGGCACGCCAGAGAAGATAATAAATGTTTGTGGAATACATAGCCAACTTGTGCATCAATTTGCAGAAAGCATTTTGAAGTGTTTTTAATGAACTAATTAGCTTCGCCAAGTAGCTTTAATTTAACTCAATTTTTTTCCCCAGACTGCCTGAGTACAGAAAAGATATCATATCTTCTGGCTACTCTGGAATGGCCAGAAAATCTCAGAGAAGGGTTATGCTTATAGCCTGAGCCAGGGAACCAGAGGCAACCAGAACCTAGGATGTCCTGGTTCTCAAGGCCTGGAGAGCATTTGCCAGCCTCGGAAGTACAGTCAGTGACACAGTCAGGCCCTTCAGAACTGCCCTGACTTGAAGCAAAGGGGTTGATTCTCTATACTGTCCTGGGATTGTCCAGTCATTGGATGTGGGCTGCCCATGAGAAGAAGGCATGGCCTTGTGTGAGGTTGCTCTACTTAACAGAGGGCAATTTCTGGAGGGACACTCATCTGAAAGCCTTCTGCTATCAACAGTCCCAGCAACTGGAGGAATGGATGCCTTAATCTTGAGAGGTAGGACCTGGGTGGTCATCTGGGTGCTAAACATAGTCTTTCTTTTCCAGTAGCCTTAATCTCCTCCTGATGATCAGAATCAATCACTCCTGGCAAGGTGGAGACAATCTGCTTGCCCTTCTTGCCTCTTGGCATAAGAGGACAGAAGTTACTGGGTGTAGCCCAGCAGCTTGAAGTTTAATGGAACTCCTGCCTTATCTCTTGGTGCTAGTGTTTCCTCGCTTGGAACTAGGACCTTTAAATCCATAGAAACTAGAGCTATTGAGACCAAAAGCACATTACATGATGATGTATGGGACCACTCCTACTTCTACCGCTTGGCTCTGGATACATGTATTCTACCTTCTGTGGACCTAACAGCATATAATGGTGACTGATTTATGCTGAATCCTTCCTTAGTTCCAGGGAGGCAGCATCTTTTCGGGGTATCATCTCCAAGCTGGCACCTTAAATGCACCTTCAAAAATTCATTCCATTGCTCTACTGAGCCAGCAGCTGCTGAGTGGTCCAGTAAGTAATGGAACCAGTAGATTCTATGGTCATGTGACCATTGCCACACCTCTTTGCTGTAAAGTACGTTCTTTGGTCCAATAGGATGTTTTATGGCACCCATGTCAGTGGTTCAAATGCTCTGTAAGCTCTCAGATAGTGTTGCTGGCTGAGGCCCAGCGGAGAAGAAAGTCAAACCAAGATTGTTCATGTGTCTATCAGAATCAAACACTGTCCCTTCCGTGGAGGCAAGAGCCCAATGTAGTCCTCATCAAGGGATGGTGTCATATCATGGCAGTTGCAACAAAGGTTTCAGTAGATTCCATAAGGAGCTTGAGAACAAGGATGGCCCCTCAGGGTTGTCTTCATTTAAGGTAAGAGGGCTGGACCTTTATACTTACTCCCCTACTAACCAGGTATTGGATGCTGGCTGCTCCCAGAAAGACAGAAGACTTTGGGAGAGATGACTTCTTTCAGCTGACAGGGATTCCCAAAGAGCAACTCAGCTGAGAGCCTTCAGCCCCCAACCACCCCAGCCAGCAGCTGGGGAGGGATCTGGCAACACAGCATCCACAGGCTCATTCATCTTCCATGAGCAGGACCATGTTTGCCATTGTTTTTCCTCCCTGGAGAAATGAATTGGCCCTGAATAGTCCTTACTCAGGACAGTTAGCAGATTGTTGGTTTTAGTAGGAATTATTTTAATGGAGCTTTGGGAGGAGGGAGGAATCCAGACATTTAACAAATAACTCTGAAATAAGGAGGCAGAGCTAATGAGTCTAAAATATCTCTTGCAAGGAACTTAGTTGAGAAGAGGGATTCTGTAGATTTGGGGAGAATGAATTAGAATACCTTTCCTTCCCTGGTGAGTGTACTTCCAAAATAGATGGCTTGGGGCTGTGAGGGAAAGTTGGAAGAATTTTTTTTTTCCCTGTGTGAAGCTAATTAGTCCCCAGGGGAACTGAATCTGTAGCTCCAGCTTCATTAGTACCATTCCAGCAGAGTCACTGGCAGAGAGCAACCAGGATTTAGGCAAGCTGTAGCAGTCAAATCCAAGATTATCTGAGAGGTCAAGTTATTTACTAAGTCACACAGATAGAATGGGCTTACATTCATTATCTACAAAATATTTATATCATAGTGTGTGAGGTCTGACACTAGGGAATCTAGTGGGGGTTGGCGGAAACTTTGAGAAAGCATTCCTATTTATGCCCAAAAAGGAGCATAAAAATTTAAAGAAAGATGAACATTAGTGGCTCTGGGATATTTTAATGGCACAGATTTGAAGAAGACCAATGGCTTCAGATGTGATCGGGACCTTCCATGTCATCAAACCAGGATGTCGAATGCAACTGTACTTTTTCAGTTTCACATCTGTGTAGTGTGCAAAATATGGAGAACTAAATTCATTATGCTATAAATATAACTGATGAGGGCAGGTGGAATTCTCATCTGCTCATGCACTCTTCGAATGATTTCCTAGGTCCTATGTTTTATTATTACTTTTCCTTGCTAGGAAGATCTGTCCTCAATTTAATCAGGAAGGAGTCAAGCTTCTCTGAGCAGGGCTAGGAGTGGGAACCTAAGCAATCTCAGCTTAGGCTCATGGTGTTTGCGGCAGATGGATGGGGTGGCAGAGAGGATGGGTAAGAGTGTGGGCCTCATTCTGAGTAACAGGAAGAGCCCCCTTCTTATGAATCTAAGAAGCGTTGTCTTGAGATGAATGAAGAGTTAAACCAGGTATGTATGGAGGGCAGGCATGATTAATCCTTGGACATCAGAAGGATTTTTTTTATCACAGGGCAGTTTACACTGGTCCCTCGCTCAGCATCATTGAAAGCACCTCTGAATGCTTGGAATCTTCTCATGTCCTTCCAAAGTCTTCTCATGGCCGTCTCTATCCTTCAAATCTCTGATTTTAGATGCCCCTCTGTTGAAAGATGGGATCTGTCTTTCTAGAGGAAACTAGAGAAAGTATCTAAAATGGATGCTTCCCAGTTATCCCCTCTCTCAGCCCTTGATTGTTTCCTTTATAGCACATATCCTAATCTGCCATCATTTTACTTATTTGTTCATCTATTTCACCCACTCGAAGGTAAGCTCTATGAGTGCTCCAGCTGACTCTGCATTATTTCACAATCAAATCCCAGTGCCTGGCACCTCATAATCATTCAGATATTTGTGTTGATTGAATAAATGGTAAAGAACAGATTTGTCTTGAGAAGGATCATAAGGCAAAGGCAATGCTTCATTTTATGGTCAAGGTATAGAGGTAGATCTTAGCTCTGCAGTTAACCAGCTTCATAACGTTGCACAAGACTTTCAGCTTCTCTGGGCCTCATCTGAGAAATGGGAAGTTATAAGTGGTTCAATTAAATCCAGAGTTATGTGGCTAGAATGAAACTGTATTCATTCTGGAGGTGTTTTTTTTTCCTTTTTATTGAATTCATTGGGTGACGCTGGTTAACAAGAGTATACAGGATTCAGGTGCACAATCCTACAACACACCATCTGCACACTGTATTGTGTGTTCACCACCCCATTCTGGAGTTTTATTAGTGTCTTAGTTCACATTAATGTCTTAGTTCACCTCAGTGTCTATTTCTAACTGATTTCTATGCCTTATTTTTCATAGAGCAGCTTATTTTAAGCCAAGGCTAATCTATGGACAAAACTGAACAAGCCCTTATTGGAAACATATGTCCATGTAATTAATTTCCGATATTCACAGTTTCCCAAACCACTTTACAGAGAGGATATGGTCAGTTAGCTTGGAAATCCCCAATACGAACTGAACTGAGCGTTAACGCGCATTCAAATGGCTATAATGTCACAGGAAACTCAGAGTTTCTGTGGCCTGCTCAGAATATTTCAAGTGCTTGAGGAAATGGCAGAATTTACTGAGGCATCAACTTATTTTATGCAAAGAGCAGAAGTATTGTAAAGTTGAGAAATCCCCTTCCCAGGCCTGCTGCTGAGGACAAAGGCATAAAATTACCATTGCTTGTTCTTTGATCACAGAAAAGTGGTCTTCAGGGTTGGTGGAAACACCCGACTGGGACCTGAGTTACCAGCCGCGCATCGCACAGGTTGATGACCAGCTGAGCTGTAAGTTCCCTGCAGCTCGAGGTGCTGCGAGAGGCAGGCAGTTCAGTTCGAGTGTGTTTTGTACTAGCCCCTTGTGTGTGCCGGACAGTCTCTCTTCCTTCGCTCTCCTTGTCTTTGGGGCGGGCAAGTGACCTAAGACTGGCCAGAGTAGCCTATTATTCAGGCCGAGGTGACTGCTTCAGTCATAAGCACACGACTCAAGCAAGGCCCCAGAGCCCTTCCCCGAGGCCTGACAGTGAAAGCTGGACGAGAGGCTCTCTCTTCTAGGATCAGGAGCTATTGAGGACGGAACAGGCTTGGCACTAGCAGCATAGGTCCTGCTGCCAGGTGGAGAAAGGGCCTGAAGTTAGAATCCAGCAGAAGCGGATGGAGAGATGGAGATGGAGCCAGAGAGAGAGTTTAGGCCTCACAAATGGGGCCCCAGAGCTCCCCTGAGGCAAGGTGCGCTCCTCAGGCTTCCCAGCCAACGTTTGAGCTTTCGTGTGAGTGCTGATTTGATCTGGATTTTCATCTCTTGCAACCAATAGACATGGATTAAGACAATGTCCCAGAAATACGTGAGGTTTTTTTCCCGTCCCCACCAACCTTTGTTAGAAAAATTACATATAAATTCATGTAAATTTTTATCCACAACCAAATATTAGCAATTTCTCATGTAGGACAGGTGGTTTTCCTGAACTTACTCAAATTTATAGCAAAAGACTCTTAATTCTTCAAGTCCAGGTTACCTGGAAGGGAAGTTAAAGCATATGTTTGCATTTTTTATAAGAACCAACAGCGCTAAGAATGAGCTGCTTAATGGGAATATCTTTTCCTTTGGGTTTTACCTTATTATAACCTTATTACCTAATCCGAGGTATTATTTTTAGACAAAGCTCTGTTCTCATCCATAACCAGAAATCCTATTTTTTCTTAGGTTGAGAAACAAGCATAAATTTATTTATTTTTTTACCATTTCTTGGGTTTAAAAAGAAGAGTCATAAATTGAAGAGGTTGGTGACCTGTATTTGTGACTTGTACTAACTGCTTCCACTTATTCCTGAACCATCAGAAGACAAATTATTATTAAAAATAGTGGGTTGCTTGCCAGACCACTTGAGCGGATCCTGAAGCTGAGTCACTAGATTTAAAGCCCAGGAAGCGAAGACTCGGAAGGAGAGGGGATGGGCCTGCAGCACAGCCACTGTTCCTCCTGCTCAGCACGGTAAACAAGGAACACTCGACAGGCTCATAAACTGGAAACACTGGAGGGGCCTAAACTCAAACTGACTTCTATCACGATTGAGAAACCAGAGAATAAAGTTTGCTAGCCTCTCTTGGTTTCCTTACTCAAGTGAGGCTATCTTGGGGTTCTGATGATAATTGCATAAAAAAATCTTGAATTGGTGAAGCGGCCAGCAGCAGACAGGTTTAGAGATCTTAACACTGAAAGGCTTGAAATGCCACTTAAGGAAAACGCAGAGTCTCTGGGAAAATAATTACCATTTGGCCTTGGAATTCTAACTATATTTGTGCAAAATCAGGTGGGCCTGGGAAGACCAGGAACTGTTTTATAGAGTAGTTACCTACCCTTTTCTGTTTTTATTTAGGGATTTAATGAAAGTTGCCACATACGATTTTATAAAGCTTTGGGGAAAAGCAGAAACTATTCAAACTGGAATAGAACTTAACGTAGCCACTTTCTCAATGAAGAAAGTGATTCACAGCAGCTCTGAGACCTGCTCAAGGTCGTAGAGAGGTCTGGTAGCTTTGGGAGGTGGCTCAGTCACCAGGATGAGTGTGCAAGTATTAAGCATTTATCACAAATTCTGCCCACCAGTCTGCACCAGCCTTTCTTGCCTTGGAATATTGCTGAACAGATGTTCTGTGCACAAGGATTCTGCTAGACAAATGAATTTGGGAAATAATGAGCCGTTGCTCTTCTTGGAGCATAGTAACAACCCAGATGTCTTACAATTAAAAAAATATTTACCTATATTTATCAGAGAGATGGCCTACTATATTTGACAAAGGAACATTTATTCTGGGGAACACCTACCTATTTGAGTAGACCAAGTTTTCCATGTGGGAAAGACTGATTTGTTTGTTTGGTGTTAGCTCTGCCATGTGAACTCAAGCTTCTGGGAACATTTTAAACTTTGTTCTGAGATTTATTGGGCCAGATTCAGTTCTATTTAAAATTTAAAATTAAAAAATAAATATTTTGCTGAGGGGAATTTTCAAGCATATTGTTTCTGGAATTTTTATAGCAAAGCTTAGGAAATACCAATGAAATTTAGTGTGTGGTTCTTGGAATCAAACAATCTGACAATTAACTGCCTGACTAAGCTTGAAATATAAAACCATGAGTCAAGATTACCAAGCCAGCTCTGCATGGGTGTGCCTAGCAGGCTACGAGTTGTTAGTAACTCTAAGTGGACCTATTAGTCAATACTACTGAACATCATCAAATGCTATTGTTACATTTCTCCAGGGCTCACCAGTTCAAATGCCTTCAGGCAATAACATAAATGAATAAAAATGCAAGAGAGAGGTAGGGACCATGTTCAACTGCGAAGCACTTGACCCCTAAAAGCAACCCCCCTAAACCTCTGAAACAAGTTTTTTATACTATGTCTTCTAAACAAAATTCATGCGGGGGCTGAATTAGTTACATGAGATGTCAGTGTGTAACCTCTGTCTGGACCTTAAAAGAGGAGTCAAGACTTAATTAATAGAGGCTAACTATGGAGAGCTGTAGGGAGGGTCCTTGAAAGATAAAAAATGGAAACTGCCTTATGATACAGCAATCTGAAGAAGCCCAAATCACTAATTCAAAAGATATATGCACACATGTTCATTGCAACATTATTTACAATGGCCAAGATATGGAAGCAGCCCAAGTACCCATCAACAGACAAGGGGATAAAAAAGTGGTGGTACATATCTCCAATGGAATATTACTCAGCCATGAAAAAGAATGAAATCTTACCATGTGCCACAGCATGGATGGTCCTAGAGGGTATTATGCTAAGTGAAATAAGTCAGACAGAGAAAGGCAAATACTGTATGATTTCACTTATATGTGGAATCTAAAGAACAAAATAAAAAACAAACAAAATAGAAACAGATTCTTAGATACAGAGAAGAGAATGATGGTTGCTAGAGGAAAGGGGGTTCGGGGACTGGGTTAAAGAGATGAAGAGATTAAGAAGTACAGATTGGTAGTTACAAAATTGTCATGGGGATGTAAAGTACAGCATAGGGAATATAGTTAATGATATTGTAATATATAGTGCCAGGTGGGTACCAGAAATATTGGGGGGATCACTTTGTAAAGTATATGATTATCTACCAGGGGGCTGTACACCTGAAACTAATATAAAATGATACTGAATGTAAACTGTAATTGAAAAATAAAATCTTAAAAAAAGAATAAATCACAAAGGAACTTTCTAGGGAAAAAAATTAAATAATAGTGGCTAAAATGATTGTAGAAAATAGTGACAGTCTGCTATCTAGTAAGATCAAGGAACTGAGTAATTGGCTTATCAACATCATGATTTATGATTCATGGTTACAACCCATGAGCTTTATTTTAGAAACAATATGCAGATTTGTTATTCCCATGAAATTGGCAGAGAAATGGGAAATATATTTGGCATCTAGACTTGACTGATCATTACTGATTCTTCTAATGATTCGGAAGACACCAGGGGAGCCTGGCAATGCTTCTGGGGCATCATTTGGGCCAACAGTTGCATTGTACCAGAGAAACACAAAGGGCATTGGAGGTAGAGATTTTTTATTTGATACTGCAAGAGCTCAAAGGGCATTTGCTGTGGTGAAGTTAGACCTGTAGAATTTTTCTGGGCCAATTAAAACATCACAATTTAAGAGAAAATTGCTAAAAAGTGGCTGAATGTCTTTCTCTCTCTGCCTGGCTTATTTAGCTTAGCATAATACTCTCCAGGTCCCTCCATGCTGTCCCAAACGGTACGAGATCCTTCTTTACAGCTGCATAGTATTCCATGGTGTAAAATGTCCCCCAGCTTTTTTGTCCACTCATCTACTGATGGGCACTTGAGCTGTTTCCAGGTCTTAGCTATTGTAAATTGTGCTGCTACTAACATGGAACAATAGTGTGGTGAAGGCTTGGGGTGGGGAGTGGGTGCAGGGTGGAAGGGGTCAAGGGAGTAAAAGGGGGACATCTGTAATATTTTCAACAATAAAGATAAAGTAAAAAAAAAAAAAGTGACTGAATGTTTGAAAATTACTAATTGCATGAAAAATTGGTAAGAATTGCCAGGAAGCTTTTGCAGAAAGAAGGTTTTCAGGAGAGAAAATGTTGCTATTGAAAGATAATTTCTTTGGGGAAACTATTATTTTATTTTATTTTATGTTATTATTTTATTTTATATTTTATTTTATTTATTTTTGACATAGCCAGACTGGGGATCAAACCAGCAACCTGGGTATGTGCCCTGACTGGGAATCAACCCCTGATCCTTTGGTGCACGAGATGACGCCCCAACCTCCAACCCACTGAGCCACACCAGCTGGGGGTAGGAAAGTGCAAATGGTAAACCCCTGGCACCAGCGATGGAGACGGGGCACGTCTCCCTGGACACGGAGAGCATGATCCACGCAGGCGATGTTCCGATTCAAGGGCATCCCTGAGCCTTCCTCCAGAATTTCAGAAATAAAAAACTCCATTTGTGAATTCTCCAAGGGTGATGATGTTTCCGCTCTGGCCTCAGAAAATCCCCCCCCCCTTGCCTGTTGCTGTGTCCCCTCTAGAGGAAGGCGCTGAATAGCATCCGGACAGCGTGTCCCCTAGAATAGCGCTGGGCCGCACTCCCCGAGCCCCTGCGCACCAACGGGCAGCGAGATGAGTGCCAAGCCCTGTCCTACAGGTAAGGAGACTGACCTTGGGGGGGACCTCATTCAAGGTGACATGGCGAAGCTGAGTCACAAGGCCAGGATCTAAAGCCCACGCGCTTTTCAACGTACTCTGTCACTAGATCTGGATTTGTCAACATGAAGATGTCTGAGGAACAGGTGGGCTTGGAGAAGGGAGTGGCTGGAATTTATAAAAATACTAGATGCGTTTGAGAAGGTATAAATGGAGAAGAGATTTTTAAAAAGAATGGAACAGGGTTGTAGGGAGGGGTCGGGGAACTACAGGTTAGGAAGGCTCAATGCCACTCATCTCACCTGTGCTTAGAACCGAGTAATGCAAGCATCTGTGGCTACGGCACTGGGAGCCTACCGAGAGCTTAGGGTAAGAGTGTGCAATGGGTTAAAGTGTCCCTCCCTCCGTCTGAGTTCTAACCCTTGTGATCTTATTTGGAATAAAAGGGTCTTTGTAGATGTAATTAAAATAAGAATCTCCACGTGATATCATCAAGCCCAGTGATGAGTACCTACCCTATAAGAGACAGAAAAGAAGCCACAGAGGCACAGAGAGGAAAGGCACGTAAAGACAGACATGGGAGCGATCCGTCCCTAAGCCGAGGGACACCAAGGTGGCCAGAGCCCTAGGAGCTAAGAGAGAAGAGAAGGGACCCTCCCTCAGAACCCCCAGAAGGAACCTGCTTTGTCAAAGGCTGGATCCCAGACTTCTGGCCTCCAGAAATATGAGACAGTAAATGTGTGTGTTTTAAGCCACCAAGTTCACGGCAATTTGTCATGGGTGCCCTCGGAAGCTGCTCCAGGAGCCTGCAAATTCCTCTCTGTGAACCTGCTTCCTACAGCTCTCAGGTTTCTTCGGGGGCTGCATTTTCAGAGAAATGGTTTCATAACGGGAAACCGAGCTGGATATTCTGGTTTAGAAGCTAGAAAAGTGTCCCTTAAATGTGACCCCTTAGGTGGTAGCTTTTATGTTCTCTCTGTGGAACTGGCATTAAAAACCAGACCATTAGTTTGATTCCTCAACTCTTCATCTTGATTTCTCATTAATTCCTTCTGTGACCCAGCCTTAAACAATTTATTCCGTATCAGTTTCCCGGTCGGTAAACCAGGCTGCACCATCAGCTGTTTTTTTCAGCCATCAGCCAGAAAGACGAAGGATTCTGCATTTAAGAAATGTCGCAGACCAGAGAAGTACTCACAAAGCCCAAGGAACAGGTGTCACAGCTGCTTCCCTGTCTGTCCCAGAGCTTGTTGCAGACTCATCCCTTCTTTGTTAATGAGGTGATGTGATCTCCAGTAAAGGGTTAATGTTCTGGCATTAAAATGTCCTGGCACAGACTCAGGACGCAGAGTCTCAGTGGACACCATCAGCAAGTCTGCTATGGAAACAAACCCCCAGGCTTCTTAGAAGATGCTCTGAGATAGACCTGCGGTGTTGCCACAGATTCAAAACACACATCGTGGATCTGTAACGAGCTGAGTCACTTTTTCCCAGGGGACAGGGCTACTGACCTAGGCTGCTCTAACAGGCCCCTGTGGGCGACGGGCACTCAAACACCGGGCTCAAGTGTGTGCACGTTTACAACAGATACGGGGATGCACTGTGCCCGCCTTAGAAATCCTGGCTGTGTGCTGTCCCAAATCACCTCCCGCCCTCAAACTATTTGCCTCCTGTTCCCCTCTGTTCTCCTAGTGGTTAAATACAGTGTCATGTATTCTGCCTGTGCTATCTTTTGAAAACATCTCCTGTCCTTGCTGGGAAAGGGGAGAAATGTTATACTTTTTTAGCTGGTGAAAACACAATGCTGCTTCTACCTTTGCTTATGCTAAAGAATTCCCCCTTTACCCATTCGTTCAAAATTTTCAGCAAATATTCATCAGTAGGCTTTCATTAATTTCATTAATTAATTAATGCCCTCTTTCAGGTATGAGGGAGAGGCCACAGACCAAGTTTATCACAGACAGGGATTCTCCTCTTGGGGCACCTGGTCTCGTGGGGAGAGACGGACAGCATGCACGTAACAAATAAATGTGCCTCCGTCAGGTGGGGATAGAGGGCTCTGGAGAAAAACCAGGCAGGGTAGGTGGGCAGAGGGTGCTGGTGGGTGTCTTAGTCAGCTTCAGCTGCTATGCAGACACCATAGAGTGAGTGGCTTCAACAACAGAAATTTATTTCTTACAATCTGGAAGCTGGAAAGTCGAAGACTGAGGTATTGGTTGACTCCATTCCGGGTGCATATTCTCTTTCTGGCTTGTAGGCAGCTGCCTTCTTGTCCTCACAGGGCGGAGAGAGCGCTTACAAAGAATCAGATTAGATCTCCAACCTCATAACCTCATTCGACGTTAGCTATTTCCCTTTCCAGGTGCAGTCACACTGAGGCGACACCACGTAGTCCGTAGTAGTGAGACAATGGGGGTTGCTATTTTATGTAGGACGGTCAGGACCAGCTCCCCTGACTTTTGATCCGAGGGCTAAAAGAAGTGAGGGAGGGAACCTTTTGGATAATTGGAGAATACTTTCCATTCCGGACAAGAGAGCAAAGCCAAAGCCCTTGAGATAAGAAAGTGCTTGGGGAGTTTGAGAATCAGCCAGGAGACCGGTGGGTCTGGAATGCAATGAGCCGAGGAGAGAGGGCAACAGCTTGGACTCAGGAGAGGCTCGAGGGGGGAGCAGGCTTTGTAGCACTTTGTAGATGGCTGTGAGATCCTGAGTGGAGAAGGCGCATGGTCTGGCCCGTTTTAGAAGGATCCCTGGGGTGGTGGCACACAATGATCCTTTCCCAACCTATATACGTACACCTCTTGTCATATCAAAAAGTAGAGATTATTTCCTCTCTTCTTGAATCTGAGCTGTTCTTATGATTGGCTCTGACCACAAGAATGCAGAGAAACTTCTGAGCCCAGGCCTAAAGAGATGTACCGTTTCTTCTTCCTGCCTCTTGAAACCCAGCTGCCATGCTGTGAGAAGCCCAAGGCACGTGAAGACGCCACATGGGGGAGAACCATGAGACTGTGGTTCTCAGCTGAGCTCCCAGACAGCAGTTTGTATCATGGGTCCGCTACCTTCTTGGATTTTTTTCAGCCTAGCCAAGACCCTAGATGCCTTTAGCCCCAGCCAATATCATAGGGAACTGAAAAGCCATCCACCTGAGCCAGTCAACCCACATGAAATAATAAATTGGCTGAGAGAGGGAGTCAGGGACCACTGGCCTCATGTAATGAGAGGAGGTTACTTTTTCCACCCCCACCATCATCCTGCCTAGTCAAGTGACCCTCAAATCTCTAAAAGACATGTTCTTAGAGTTGGAAGTTACTGAGTGGAGTAAAGTATAGTGAGGGGGCTATTGTAAGAGTTTAATAAATATTCTGGGGGGTCTGTGGTCATCAGTAAACATGGAGAGTGTTAACTGCTTATCACCTGGGATTATCTGAAGGTGAGAAGCTTAATGGAGCAGATGCGGCCCAAGGGCAAGTACAGACGGTGGTCTGGTGTACCTGGGAAGACTAATATTTTCCCCTTAGAGGGCCTGAAAGAGAACCTCTAGGATTCCTGTTGCTCCAGGTCATGGGGCACAGAGATTAAAGGAAGAACAGAGTTGCGGTCCTGACCAGGAGACAAGGGAGGTGATGACCACTGGGGAATGTTGGAAGGAACTCGGTGTCTCAAAACACATGACCATGGTCTCTGACAGGACACCATCATTTGCAGACTCTTTGGTCCAGCAGATGTTTTTCTAATAAAGATATATGAAACCAGCTCAGCTTAAAAGTAAGATTTGATAGTGGGGAGACTTGAGCACCACACCATCAGCTGGAAGCTCTGGTTACCTAAATCAGCATATCAGGTCAATTCCCGCCTTGATGACCATGTCATTGTTTGGAAGGAATTCTAGACATAGTAAGACATGTGTCCAAGATTTTACTGAAGCAGATATATATTTTTTTTAATGTGAAAAAAGGATTCTAAACAGGAGTATGACTCAAGCGGGAAGGGCATTTTTAAGAGTGCATGAGGCAGAAAAGGAAGTCTCCAAAACAACCCAAATCGTCCCCCAGGGAGCTCTCTAGTGAGTGTACATTTTAAAAGGTCATGTACAAAAACATTGAATGAGCAAGAGATAATCCAGAATGAAAGCAAAGGACTGTTGTGAAAGCCAATGACTGAGCTCAATGAACACTTGTGAAAAATGAGCGAAGCAAAAGGCATACCTATTCCCAGAACAGAATATAAGTAAAACAGCCCAGAACAATGTTTTGGCAAGATGGTGCGACATTAGCAAGTATAAAAGAGAGATCAGCATTACTCGCTCCGCTCATCTTTCATGGCTTTGACCAGGGCCAAGGGGCATCAGTCTGGGTGCACGGGGAAAAGACATTACTGAAAGAGGCTTGAATTTTTCACAAATGGAGAGATCGATCATGGTCTTGGTCTGAGAAGGTAAGTATTGAATTCTAGCCAAAGTTATGCATAGATTCAATAAAAACTCCAATGAAAATCCCCATGGGTATGTGGCCTTCAAAGTGCATGTTCAAGAATGATTGTAGCAGCACAACTCATTGTAACTAAAAACTGGAAATAATCCAGCAGAGTGTATAAATAAGATTTTTAGGCGGAGGCTGGCTGTAGGTAACCAAAACTGAGCAAAGGGAAACTGTGGATAAGGGGGGAACTCCTGTTCTCCCACTGTGTTTAGGTTTCCCAATGAAGTGATCACAGCTCCCACCGTAAGGCCTGGCCTACAGAGAAGGGGGATCACAGTGCTCTTCCAGGATGCCGGAGGTTCCCCCATGAATTTATTTTTCACAGTCTTCTGGACCCTCCCAGTGTGGCTGAGCAGATCTTGAATAATAAATCCACCCTAACATTGATTCTCAGCAATCTTAGGCCTGTGGTTGCAGATTACCATCCCCTTCAGGCCACATACTGAAGCTTTCAGGTCATTTATTCATCTCCAGCAGCACTTGAGCTGGGAATTTGAACCCCTGAACCCATTCTTTTCTTCTTTAATTTTGTCTGGCACAATTAGGAGCACTCGGCCTACCTCATTACATTCATTAGTTTGCAAAAATGCTTGAAAGTATTCGAAAATGTTCAAAGGTTGGAAAGTACAAAAATGTCTGGGTGACACTTCACAGTCACCCAGGCCCTTACTTTTTAGAAGTTGTTGACTAGAAGTATTAAATGGTGATTTTTGCATTCCTCTGTTGCCAGATCACACCGTGGAGTGCCCATGCTGTCTTTAGTATTGGAAATAGAATCACACAACCACAAGGAACTGGATTCTGTAACAGCCAGTGAGCTTGGCAGAGGATTCCAAGCCTCAGATCGGAAACCCCATTGGCCTTGTGAAATCCTGACCCACAAAAACTATGACATAATAAATGTGTGTTGTTTGAAGCCACTAAGTCTGTGATAATTGAATCTGTGGCACGGCAATAGAAAATTCATACGGCAAGACTTGCTTAGAAAGTTTTTAAAAAGAAGAGTTGAGAAGGAACTTATTATATTAGATATTAAAACTCACTGTAACACTTTAATAATCAAAACTGTGTCATTCTTAGCACCAAAAGGTCATGTAAAGAAACCACCAGAAAAAAAAGCAAGTAGTTCTGTAACCAAGTGAGAGTGCAAAAATAGATACTGCACCTAATATAAAGGGATGATTTTGAACAACACTATTGGGAATATTGACTAAATATCTGGGGGGAAATTAAATCTAAAGTCGTATCTTACAACTGTGACAAAAATAATACAGAGTTAAATCTAAGAAATAAAATTATGATAAAACTGGAGATGGAGAAAGATTTGCAAATGTAAAATATGGTGACATACGCCATGAACCTTAATAAAATTCATTTCCCTTCTAGGAAAACATTCTCAGAAAACTCAGAAATAAGATAAAGATTTTTGAATAAGGATTCTTCTTTTAACATCAACTATAATTCCAAAAATATCCAACAGTAGGGCAGTGTTGAATTAACTATGATAGAGTAATGTAATAGTATGTACTCAGTCTTCAAAGGAAGAGTCTCAATGCATCAGACCAGGCCTTTTTACTAAAATCATTTACCATTAAAAAAAACTTGAACTTACACTATGTTAAGTAGAAACATAAGGGGAAAACTATGAAATTATTTAAATATAACATGTTTATAAAGAAAATTTAGAAAACACGAAAAGAGAAAGAAAATATAAACTTTATGTAACAATTTCACCATCCAGTGCCAGCCACTGATATCATTTTGTTAAATATCTTTTTAGAGTTTCCTTAATACATATAAACATATTTAAATATAACTTTTAAATAAAAACTGTAATAATGCCTTATATTGTATTTTGTAACTAAATTTTTACTCAATAATATGTGATAAGCATAGTTTTATGAAAATAAATCATATTTTAAAAATTTGACCAATCTCATAGCATTTCATTTCATATAAGTGTTGTTTGTTTCTCTATTATCTTTTTTCACTTTTTTTCCTTACAATATTCAGTGTTGTGATGATCAATCTGATAACTAATTCACATTTAAAAAAAGTTATGTTAGTCTATGTGTTTTTTTTAAGCCAGAAAAGTTATAAAAATTATAGTTTGTAATTAATATGAAATAAACACAAATGGGAAATGAGCTCTAAGATGATAGAGAATTTAATAAGTGACTTCAGTTTTTAATTTCCAAATATATAAAAACAACTTTTAAAAGTAAAAAAAATATAAATGTGTGCAGTTAAAAAGTCAAATATGTCAAAACTATTTCTAAAGAAAGCACCCATCTGAAGAAGCGGAAGCTTGTTTATCTAATTCAGGGTGAAAGTGTGGTGGCCCAGCTCGTTTGCTGTGGTAACCCCAATGTTAGAATGTACAGACCATTTCTTTGGGGTACCATCTCCCACAACGAGGGCCTTAGTTCTCTTGAACCTTCATTTAATTTTTAAGAAAAGCCTCCTTACTGGAAGGGTAAATGCCTGTCTGCTGGGGCATCCACTCCTGGGGTGAAGGCTGACTTGACCTGTATTCCATAGACTTCAACTGTCCTCTGTCCTATATTTAGCCTCATGACCCACCCTGATCCTCTGCTGTACTTAGGATTCCCAAATTCAAGGTCACCTGAGGTTCTTTACATCAGGGCCGATCATCTTCCTTCTCAGATGCTCATATTCTCTACCTATTCTCGACAGCAGGTTCTTCCTCTTGGATCACCCACAATACTTGCATCTGTTTTCCATTTTTCTAGAAATTTATTGAAATCTTAAATCTACTGATGCCCCCTCCCTTTCTCTTCTTTGTTGTGAGTTTCTACTTTTTAAAACTAATATTATTATTCCCCTGCAGTAAGTGAGTGGAGGCTCAGGCAGGAGAGGAGGTGAATGTGTATGTCTCGTACACCACTTTGAACTGGACGTTTTCTGCTTGTTTTAAATGTACTTGATTATTGATTCTTGCATGTGCAACTTGTGTACTTAGCAAGCTGATATCACCGAACTTCACCTATACAATGGCTGTGAAAAAAAAAAACCATGCCCTGTCTACTTCTGAGATGGGATCAAAGGAAACTATTACAGCCACCCAACAGAGCTCCATGAAGCCCAAAAGCTACACACAGCCAGGGTTTCTTTTTTTCCCTCAGTCTTCTCCCACTTGAGAAAGAGTTATTTTATCACATAACATAGCCCGTAAAGGAGGTTTCTTAAAAAATAAAGGTTCTCTTCTGAAGTTATTTTATGCTAAATAAAACTTAATATGATTTTTAACTGTCAAGCAATTTGTTCAAAGAGGGGTTACTTTTTGGGTCACCTTCATGCTGCTATTTTCTTTTTATTGTTTCAAAATATCAAGAGTCTCAGCAAAATATTACAGGCAGGACCATGCCAGGCTGCTAATTTTTTATTCAACAAGAAAACTAATTAGCTGGTAAAAGAAGAACAAAAGCACTTGTGAAATCTTTAATCAATGTGTTAATTGAAAAACTAGTTCATTTTCCTTGTTGTCAGATCATTAGGATCATGTTCTAGCTTATTCATTAGCCTCCAAAAAAGAAGGAACTGTGAGCTCACTCGGTTAGCTCCACTGTTGGTATTCTTACTAGACATAATTTTCCTATAATGCCTTGCCTTACGCATGCTAGCTGCCCAAGGGCAAATTAAAAATGATCACTATAACTAAGCTTTTATTGTCTTTCATTTGCTGCTGTGACTCAGTACATTCACTTTTTGGTGATTAATAACTAGCTAAGGCAACTTGCCTCTGGACACACACAGGACTTCCTGTTCAGTCATCAAGACATTAATCTTGAGTATGTATCAGCAATAGGTATTAATCATTAATATTAAAATACAGTGTTGTTATTAGGCAAGGGATTAGAAAGAGTGCAGAATATGTCCATTGCTAAAAAAAACCCAACCAACCAATAAAAAGCCCACAATGAATTCAGTATCTACTTCCTGGCCCCCAAATTATGCATTTGAAAATCATTGATACCATAGCTCGTTACTCTAGAATCAACACAAGAACCATTACTTTAGACACTAGCTGTGCCTGTTATTTCTAGAGATAGAGAAATGGAAATACATTTTTAGAGAGTGTGTGATGGTCATGGCATACTGTTATTTTTATAGTGTTCAGTGAATTTTTAAGCTATGAAAAGTTAATACAAGGTTTTACTAATTATATTTTCATTTGTGTTCAATTAATGGGGCAGAAGAGCCAAATACCAAGAGATTTATAGAGGTTGGCATTCAGACTTATCTTTTTATTTCAAGAAAGTTGCAGATATCTTCTAGACTAACATTCCCTAAGCTTGCTTGACTATTGAAATTAGTTAGGGTGTGCATTGGCTAGCTACCTCAAAACTCAGTTCCTTAAAACAGCCATCTAATATTACCTGAGCCTCTGTAGGCTAACGGTGCGAAGCTGCCAGTCGGCTGGGCTCGGCTGATCTTGGCGAGGCTCCCTGTGTGTCTGCAATCAGCTCTTGGGTAGATTTGCGCAGTCTCCCTTGTGTGTCTGGTGCCTGGCTGGCTGTCAACTGGGTGATGGGGCGGCAGGGGCCACATGTATCTAGTAATCCAGGGGACTAGACTGGGCTTGCTTCCATGGTAGCAGCCACCAAGAGAACAAGTGGAAACAAGCAAGGCCTTTTGAGCCTTAGCTCAGAACGGGCCCAATGCTACCTCTGCCACACTCTGTTGGTCCAAACAAGTCCAAAGACCAGCCGAGACTCAAGGTGGAGAAATAGTCTTCACCTGTTCACAGGAGGAGCTGCAGTGCCACATTGTAAGTCACATGGGTACAGGGAAGGGGGAAAGATTTTGGCTATCTCTGCAAACAAATCCACCGGAGGGTACATGTTTAAAATTACAGATTCCGCCCGACTGGGCATGGCTCAGCTATTGAGCATTGGCCTAGGATCCAGGAGATCGAAGTTCGATTCCCGGTCAGGGCACATGCCCGAGTTGCAGGCTCAGTCCCCAGTTGGGGCCGTGCAGGAGGCAGCTGATCAATGATTCTCTCATCATTGATGCTTCTCTCTCTCTCTCCCTCTCCCTTCCTCTCTCTGTAATAAAAAAAGATATATTTAAAAAATAATAACAAAATAATAAAATTACAGATTCCTCCGCCTTGCCCTGGATGTCAGTGTCTGTCTTAAGACCAAACAGGTTTGTCAATTCTATTCAATTCCACACCCATCCAACACTCACAGCAAACCCAGGCAGCTTTCTAGTCTACTTTATCTCACCCACAACCTCTTCCCTCCCTCAGGTCTGTGAAGTGAAGACCTCTCACAGCCCCATTTTCTGCAAAATAGGATAAACTAGGCTGAACTGTTTAGTTCTTTCAAAATACAAGACAATACCATGTTCCCCAAGGATAGATTGTAGCCTGTGGGGTTTGTATGCCAATGTCACTCACTGGCCATTTGGTCAAACTTAATCTTCAAAATATGGTACTATTAACCCTGTGGGAAAGTCTCAATAAATCCATTCCCTCCACAAACATTTCTTATCTATTATGTCCCAGGCTCTATAAACATAGAGATATTAAGCACAGACTTTTTTGCTTAAACATTGGGTTTACTAGAAGAAAGAGAAGGACTTCATTGCCAGAGAACCATCCAGGAATGACTTAGAATTAATGACATCCAGCAAATAACATATTTTATTCATATACTTGATCTAAACTTCAACAAAAGCCTTTAATCTTGAAAATTCAGGTAACATTTTCACTATAGGAATATATTTTTTAAAGAATTTAATGTTCAAATTCAAAATTAGCATTCTTAAAATTTGTATTCTTGGGGGTTTTTTCTCTGTTGGGGTACCTTGGTTATTTGAAATTCAGTAAAATAAGGAGTGGGCTAGAGCTTAAAATAACTTAAATTTACAGTGTGACCACAGGTTGAAGAGACATTGGTATAGATTAGATGATTTCAAGATTTATACTTAACAAGTTGTATCAATGAGTTTCTCATGTATTACCTAGTCTATAGTAATGGTTCTTAAATAATAAGGCCTTTCCTCCCTTCAGTAAACTTTTTCCCCGAGTGCCTATTCAAGGTTAAGCGCTTGGAATATACCAGTGTACAGAACAAAGGGCCCCGCTTCTGTGGAGCTTAATTATAGCCATTTGAAATCTAAATGATTTTCTAATCTTTAGGGTTTTTAGTGTTGGTTACAGTACCTTGTACTTAAAGGAAAAAATTAAAATTAGGGGCACGCTGAGGCAAATACCATATTATAGGGACACTCATTTTGTAGACTTATCCAGAAGGTTCTACTTTTGAAAGATATCAATTGCACTTTCCTAAAAAAATATCTATTTAAATTGTGAAGTGCTGGAAAATAAAGATAGGAAATACTCTCCAAGGAGACTGAGGATCTGAGAGCGTCTGGGAGGAGCATGGGAATTTGGGTACTCAAGGTTCCCAGAGAGGCCAGTTGAGCAGGAGCCTGAGGAGGAGGCGAGGAGGCGTCAGGACAGACAGCGCTGCTCCAGCTGCAGGGCCCCTGGGACAGGCCCACAGGAAGCCGAGGGCGTGGCTGGCTGGGGCTGAAGGAAAATTCCAGACTCCAGAGGCAGTTCCTGAATTTAGCCAGGACTTCATTAAACAAACAATAACCAAAAAAAAAAAAAAAACCCACCCCCAAACAACCCAGAAAACAACAACAACAACACCCCTTAAGTGGGAGTATTCAGGAATGAAATAAAATAAATAACATGGAAGTAGTTTATTTTGTTGAACAAAAAAACTATCTTAGCCTTCAGGCCTTGTTAATAAAAGAGCCATCAGAAAAGAGAAAAAGCTGTCACTTGCAGAGGAAGCAGGAAGGAGATGGGCCCAAGGGAGCCACGGTTCAGGGGCAAGTCCAAGTCCGGCTGAAGAGACCTGGGCTGTGAGGGGCGGCCTGGGAGCCGCTGGCCGAGGGGCCGCCAGGACCCCGAGCAGGGAAAGGAGGGCGGCTGGAAGCCGGGAAGGTTGCCTGAGTGCACGGTTCCGGCCAGGGCACGTGTAGAATCCAGAAAACCACGAGGCTTAGCCTCCCCGGGCCTCCCCCACTGCCCCGGCCACCCCCTCCGGGGGCCAGTCGTGGCTCATTTCCACCCAACGGCGGCCAAGGTCTGTACCTTAGTTTTCCTGCTTCCTTAAGCCCCTCAGAGTGTGAGCAGATGAATAAAGTTTTATATATACAGGGTGGGCCAGAGGAGGATCACGGATGGTTTGAATTCCCAACCAAAAGGAGGTTTATTGGTTGAGTTTATGTCTATTACCTTTGCTAATAGACAGAACACGTGGCTTATATGATATATTATAAATATAAAACTCATTATTTATAGTATAATATGGACCTGTATGTGCAATGTGCATGTACATACAGTGAGGGAAACTTGTGAGACTTGAACTAAACCAGGTAATTAAACAGAAGGGGGATCACAAAATTAGAAAAGTTCTAAAGAGACAGTGTGTTAGGCCCACGTTCAAGGCAGAGTAGAGCAGAAGTCAGGCACTGGGATTCCAGAATCAGCCCTCCCTGGTTTCCTGCCACTTAGAGGTATGTGATTGCCAGCAAATCGCTGAACTTCTCTTGCCTCAGTTTCCCCTTGTGTAATCTGTGGATATTGATAGGTCACACTTCATGGAGTTGTGTGAAGGTTAAATGAGTTCATATCTGAAAAGAACTCAGAATGATGTCTGGTCTATTGTAAGTGCTTGAAAAATGATGGCCGTTGCCTTGGCCAGTGTGGCTCAATTGGTTGAGTGTTATCCTATGACCTGAAAGGTTACCAGTTTGATTCCTGGTCAGGAGACATACTGAGGCTGCAGGCTCACCCTCAGTTGGGGTGCATATGGGAGGCAATGTTTCTCTCTCACATCAATGTTGTTTTTTTCTCTCTCTCCAAGACTACTCTATCCAGCAAGGCTATCATTCAAAATTGAAGGTGAAATGGAGCTTCCCAGACAAAGAAAAAAAAGGCTAAAGGAATTTATTACCATCAAACCAGCATTGCAAGAAATGCTAAAGGGAATGTTGTAAGAAGAAGAAATAATATAGAGAACATAGACACAGGAATAAAAATGACAATAAATAAGTCCCTATCAATAATAACCTTAAATGTAAATGGACTAAATGCTCCAACCAAAAGACATAGGGTAGCTGAATGGGTAAGAAAACATGACCCATGTATATGCTTTCTATAAGAGACGCACCCCAGAACAGAAGACTCCCACAGGATGAAAGTAAAGGGATGGAAAAAATTTTTCCATGCAAACAGAAACAACAAAAAAAAGCTGGGTTAGCAATACTTGTATCTGACAAAATTGACTTCAAAACAAAGGCCATAAAAAAGACAATGAAGGTCATTACATAATTCTAAAGGGATCGATCCAACAAGAGGATATAACCCTGGTAAACGTATGCACTCAATATAGGAGCATATATATAGGGGGGCGGGGCTCCTGGAGGACTTTAAGGGAGAGATGGACAGCAATACAGTCATAGTAGGGGACCTTAACAAACCACTCACGTCACTGGATAGATCTTCCAGACAAAAAAATCAACAAGGAAATAGCAACCTTAAATGACACACCAGATAAGGTTGATTTAACTGATAATTACAGAACACTTCACCCCAAAACTGCAGAATACACATTCTTCTCAAGTGCACATGGAACATTCTCTAAGGCAAACCACAGATTAGGACACAAAAGAAGACTTTACAAGTTCAAGAAGATTGAAATCGTATCAAGCATCTTCCCACTCTGGGCCCAAAGACTCCAGAAAGATGTGCCGTTTGAGTTCTAGTGTCAGCTTTTTCTTTGATGTCAGCTGACCAGGGTCATCTTTCACCACCACCTAGGGGAATTCCTTCCTGCTCTGAATTCTTGGCTGATTCAGAGGTGGACTTGGGGAAGTCTGGAAGAAACAGCCTGCTGAATTGGTGCGGGAAATAAAGCTAAGTAAGTCAGAATTAACCTCAAGATCATATTTTCTAATTTCTGATCATATCAGCAATCTTTTAAGCTAAGTTTCACACTGCCCATTCTAGATGGAGAAAGTGAGGACCAGGGAGCTGCCTCTTACCAAAATTCACTCGGTTGGTCAGTGGAAGGGATGGGACCTGACCCCCGTCTGCCTAGCCTCAGGGTTAATACCCTTTTCTTACCATCATTTTGCTTCTGTGAGGATTGGAAATGTGTTTGTTCAGGCAATCTGTATAAAATTTATTTGTGAAACTTACATTACATCTCCTGGCTGCTCATGGGATTTTGCTTCCTGGTTTTCTTTCCTTTCTGTTTTTTTAAACCTTATAAAGTTGAGATTTCCGGTGGCTGAGTTCTAGTCAGAGACACTTTACAGCATATGCCAATGAGTCGTACATACCCTTGTTTCTGGAAGGCACTAGGGGGAGGGGGTCCCTTTCGAAAGCCAACCATGGATTTGCAGGTTAGTACTTGGGTCCAGAGCAACAGGAAAGAGCAGATATTTGAACAAACAGCCGCCTTGGGCGTGGGCAGTCGCCTATCATTACACCAGTGACAATGGCTCTGACTAAAAATCGATTGAGCCCAACTCTTTCATGCTTTTCCAGATTAGAAGGCAGCACTCCCTCCTGAGCAGAACAGTTGTGTATCTGTTCCTGGCATCACTTTAGAGATTCAGGAGAAAAAGAAAATTAATCACCAAGCTCCCTACACAGTGAGTTAAAAAAATGAAAGAGAAAATGACTTAATGAGATTACGGTAACAATAACACCATTTTTGTTATCAAAGATATAAACAAACTGTTCCCTAAATTTGCCTTGAAGGAAGCTCTTCCCATAGAACTGGTCCCAGCTGGACTCCCAGCACTGAGACCCATTCTCCAAGGCAACTCCTCCCTCAGCCCCCAGGGGTCTGACAGGGACAGATTGCCCTAAGACTTGGGAGCAAACACAGACTTTGGGCTGGGAAAACAAACAAATTTTACTTATGCAGAGCCCAAGGGTTCGGGTTTCCTCTCACCATTTCTAGAATAAGTTTTCACTCTGAATAATTATGCCTGGCTTCTGACCAAACTAAAGAAGTCACCAGCTGCTTTGCTGAGGGCCAGCACTATCTTTGTATGATCCCTCCTCTCGTCTTTCATCTCCACTTCCTCTCCTCTTTCCCAACGTTGCCTTTATTTTTCAGATAATTTGGCCCCAGACTTTTGGTCTCCACTTCCAAGAAGCTGTTTTCTTACTGACTTCCTCTGGACTGTCCTTTGGTGGCAGGTGGGCCTTGGGGATTGACCACTGAAACAGGTCTCCTGATCCCAGGGCAGTGGGAGGAGGGAGTGTGGCATCGGACTCACCAGACAGAGTCAGTGACTTTCAGATTAAGTTTCTTGGCCGACAATATTGAGACATGAGGTGATTCTTAGAACATTTATTTATTAAGTCCCTCTTTCATTCATCATGCCTTCAATCTCCCAACAAATGGGTTTTATGCCTCTACTTGTCCGGGCTCAGAGATAAAGGCAGGACCTCCTGTTCTAGTTGGAATGCTTCCTCCTCTCTACACTTGACTCTTACTTATACTTTAGATTTCAGACCAGTTATCACCTCCTCGAAGATTACTTTCCCAGCCTATACTAGGCATCCACAGAATCCTTTTCTACTTAACAGCACTTAACCCAATGAATGCTGTTATTTTTATATGTGATCATTTCCTCACTGCTTTTCTGCACCATAAGCTGGATATTCCTTTTGATCAGCTTTGAAGAGTCAACATCCAGCAAGCACTCAAAAATAATTGTGTAGCATATAGAGAGTAGGGAAGCAGTTGGAAAACCATTACAACACATAGTGTGATGGCTGTGTAAATACTGGTGTTTGCCTAAGGCGTCTTGGGTTATGGGGTGAATAGAATATGGGAAAAACTTCTGGAAATGACATTTACGTTCTCAGTTGTAAGAATGTGGCTCAAAGGACCCAGGGGTGAGAGCTTCCAGTGACGGCATTCCAGGTTGGGGCAATGGAAGTGGGAGAAAGCATGGCCAACCTGTTTGACTAAAGGCAAAAGGCCCAGTGAGTCCAAGGCACAGAGCAAGATCTGGGGAGTAGGTACTTGACAGTCTGAACTAGACAAGGAGATTGAGGGCCCATCTTGAAGGCCTTGCATGCTATGCTCAAAAGTTCTGACCTTATCCTGCAGGTGGTGAGGAAACCACTGAAGCATTTCCCTTGGGGCAAAGGCATGAGCAGATATACTTCATGCTCAGTGATGTGTGGATCCTAACTTGAGTCACGGGCTCCTGGAGGAAGGTCAGGAAATTCTTAGTCCTGCTGGTCCTGGAGGGAAATTGCCTGAAGGAGTTAGAGCTCTGCAGAAGTGGAGGAAGAAATCTGGATAAGATTAACAAAGGAAAAGATTTATCTCTACTTCAGAAGCCAGGATTTTAGAAACTAATCTTTCATTTTCTGGGAAAATAAAATTATTTTGGGTATTTGGATGGCACACAACACACAGGAGCCCAGAAAGGCCTCCATCACTAATCTTTTCCCTCTGGGGTGAGGTTCAGGGAATATGCTTCATTCCTCATAATGGTCGATGGGACCAGTCACTTTTTCATCTTACCACAATGCTCGGTGCTTTAGCAAAATGCACACAAAAGAAATTCTCAGGAAATGATGCAGAGAGAAGGAAATGCGTTGTATTTACTGAGGACATAATTTATGATCCGATCGATGTGGTTTAATTAGGACTCCCTTGAAGTTTCCTCTGGGATGCCGGAACACTTGCTTTCCATTCTTTTGAAGAATTCTTTCCCTTTTATTTAGAGACTCTTAATTTTACCACTTGCCAAGCTGCCTCTCCTTCTTAGCTCAGGATTATCCCAAAGCCTCCCTCTCCTGGGTCCTGTCATCCTAACCCTGCCTTGACTGGCCAGCCTCCAATTTCTCCGACACTCCTGTGCCCACTCTGTGGGGAGGGATCCCAAACCATGAAAATCCTTACTCCAAACCCATTTAATTCTTAACATTCCCAAACCTCTCACCAGCCTCAGCTGAAGATGGAGTGACGCTCCCAGTGTCAGAATAGGACCCCAGCTCTGTTGGCCCCCATCGCCCTAAGCAGGCTGGCAGTATGTGGCTAGTGCCCTGGGAAACTGTGAAATGAGTGACCAACCTCTGACTTTTCCTCAAATCTTAGTTTGTCCCCAGATTTTGTCCCTTTGTGTTCATTGAAACCTCAGTTCTCATCTATCTCACAGCCTTGCCCTGGAAAGACCCTGGATTTAAAATAACGAGCCTTGGGCTCAGCTCCCAGCTAGAATACAGACTGCATGGACATTGGCTAACTGCCTTCCTTGTTCATAAAAGCAGAACCGACCAGCCACACTGGCTGTGAGACTCTCACATTGCGGGACATTGAGAGGTACCGCAAGTGTGACGGGTGTTGTTGACGGTGATGCCCGAAGCCTGGAATCTGATGGGTTGCTTCGCCAGCCTTCCCCTCTTTAGTCTAAGTCCCTGCTGAGACACTTAGCCGGCTGGGCCTATCCCTCTCTGTTCTGTGTGTTTGCCCCTATCCCCTCTTCTTCCTAAAATGGTCCTGCATATGTTTTCCTTAGGTTCATAGTTTCTCCCTTCAGCATGCCACTCAAATGTTCAGATTAACTTCTGTATTACTGATAAATCAATGAAAAGAAAGAAGGCTGCTGTGGTATGCTATGGGGTACATTATGTATAGTGTGATAACGTATGTCTATTATGAGAAACATACAAATTAATGAACTACTCAGAGAAGGTAGACTGTGTGGCAGGCCATGGGTGCACCTCTCTCCCATCCCCCTTCATATCTGTTCTGTGATCTAGGCCAGAATCCCCAAAGGTGTTAAATAGGAACATAGAGGCCACACTGTGGGAAACCCTGGGTTCAACAAACTTAAATAAATGCCTTTACTTCAGGATTAATGTGCACTGGAAATATTCAAGAAGGAAATTTACACATCTTTTTTCAAACATGTTTGATCATAAAATACTTTTCTCAAAGTCAAGTCTCTGGGTGACTAATGTTTTATGAGGTGCCCCTAGGGAAGTCTGCCTTTAGCAAATGCTGAAAAATGGGATATTGATTGTCGGCTCCAGAGTAGGTATAGGGGTTAAACAAAGTCTATGTGAAAGTGTAAGCAGGGGCTCTGGGTGTGGAAGGCAGAAACAGCAGGGCCCCAGTGGCTCTTGTCCGGGGGATGCTTAATGGTGGTGCCGAGGAAACAGCATGGTGTCGACAAATGAAGAATGCAATTTCTGAGGGACTCCAAGAGGAAGAGGTTCCTTCTGCCTCCCTGCAAAGGGCTTCTGATCCAAACCCTTCTCATCACCCAGCACCCATGAGGCCTCCCATTGATCAGGCCGTGGGTGGCTCAGGACACACAGACAGGATTTCCGGGTGAAGGGCGATGATTAACAAAGACTGAAGACTCTCTGTGATCATACAAGGGGCTCTTGAGCAAGAAGGGGAGCTCAGAAGACAAAAACAACATGAAACCCTCAAAAAACCACACAGATGGGACTCACATGGAGGCCTGAGCCACCCTGGGTGAGTTGGATTCCAGCTTGTTAGTGAAAAGGAACCAGAAACCAATACAAAACCCATTGTCTCTCCCTCAGAGTCTCTGTGTTTAAGATTCTGAAACTAGTTCTCATTAGGAGCATGGGATCGTCACCAGCCCTCATCAGTGGCTTTTATCTTTGTCATAAATCTCAAATTAAGAATCCCTCAGGCGTGCTCATGGGTGGATGGGTGGACCCAACCCGACCTGTT